>NW_019384582.1:103141-134701 GCF_000671375.1 Centruroides sculpturatus | reverse complement strand
TTACTCGATGACACACATTTCGTGTGTTTTATGTGAGCAGTTCTGTTCGAACAGTTGGAGTAGAGAATATTGTAAGTTACTGCTAGCAAAACAATGCGAAATATGTAATTATTTTCGGTAATCCGGACACTTTTGGTAATCTGACACACCTTTGGTCCCATACCTGTCGGATTATTAAGGGACAACTGTATTATTGTTTAGTTTTGTGTCATTTTTTATTCGAAAGGTGAGAGTTTAACTGTCCTGTTGCAGTTATTCACAGTTTAGCACATAATTTTGAATTCTGTCTGGCACTTCACAATTTATTATTTAATTACTTTATTATTAATAATTCTAAAGTAACCTTTAGAATTATTAACAAATGACAACAGTTGTGTATTCTGAAATCATGTCTTCTTTTATCTGTTTTTACTGTCATGACTAGGTGCCTAGACAGACACTGGGCATTTTTGACATCAATCTTTATTCAGGAATATCCTGTTGGCTATCCCGAATAAAGATTGATGTAAGAAATGCCCAGTGTCTGTCTATGCACCTAGTCATGACAGTAAAAACAAATGAGAACAGGTTAATCTATGATGATAAATTAATGATTAATATGGTCATTATCTTAAATTTAAAAAATAAACTAAAGTATTATACATTAAAACCAAATAATTTCAATAAAAATTATATTAAGTTGAAAAATTTGTAACTGTTTTGCCAGAGATGTTAAAATCAAGAAAAAAATTACTTATTTAGATATATAATTTATACATAATTCATAATTTTCATGACAAAAATTTTAAAATTTGAGGTTATTTTATTTGGAAATTTCTTGAACAATTAATTTTTTAAAAAAGATGTTTTGAATTGTTTTAAATTTAATATTTTTTAAGTATTCACTTATTATTCTACCATGAATATTTATAGTAGAAAAATGATTTTGTGTATATAACTCAATTTTAAAATTATTTTTATTTTATTTTTTAGTTGCTACAGAAAATTTAAAATGGACAACTGATTCAATTGTTGAAAATAGGCAAACTGAAGATGACAGTAATTCTGCAAAGCCATGTTCAAGACAAGATAAAATAGGTTTATATTATTGTATATTATCAATATTAATCCATTTAAAAAAATTAATTAATATAAAAAAATCTAAATTTAATTTATTTGTATATTTATATTTTTGGTATATTTAATTGAATCTCTTTTATTAAATAAAGTATAGAATTTATTTTTATTGGGTTGACGAAAAAGCTCATGCATTTTTTAAAATAAAATGAAACAGAATTTTTGCATTTAAAACTATTTCTATTCCAATAAATAATTTCCATCAGCATTCCTAATCTTTCTAATTTATTTTGCAGTTTTGTGATACTATTTACTTAAAATACTTTGACAAATTTTATTTGAAAATATTTTAAGATGATTTTGACTTCCTTAATATTTCTATTTGTTTCTTTATTTTGTTGTTTGAAGAATTTTGAAATAATAATAGTAATTGGAAATATAGTATTTGAAGAAAATTGTGAATGTTTGAGAAGTTACCAGAAAGTTCTTTTAAGTTTTTAGTTAGTGTAGTAGAATTAAATTGAGAATTTATTTAAAGAAAAAGATTTTTTTCCTTGCTAAAGATAATTACAGTAGAACCTCGAAAACTCGGCCTAATGTGGACCGAAGGGTGGCCGAGTTTGTGAAAATGCCGGGTTATCGAGAATGGAGTTAAAAAAATAAGTACGAGTGTTTCCTCAGAAAATACTGTACTGTACTTGTATGTATTGTTTACTTAAGAATATAACAGAGAATAAACTGCCCAAATACCCTTAAACAAAGGAAAAGTACGTCTTTTATGAAGGCATAGAGCCTTTACTACATGAAAATGAAAATTAATGAATACACTGTATACAGTAATTTACCTGATAAGACAGACCTCAGAAAAATACTTTATGAGAGCTTTTATACTTTTATAAAGCTGTCTATAATGAAAATTAATTAACTAAGGATTTTTTTGCCCTGCCAGGGTGTGGCCGAGTTATCCGGGATGCCGGGTTATCGAGAGCCGAGTTTTCGAGGTTCTACTGTATTTTTATTCTTTTCTCTTCTTTAAGTTATTCAGTTGGCTTTAATATATCTGAATGACTGATTGAAATAAGTATTAGAGAAATCTGACTGAACTGTTCATAATAAATAATTTCTTTATACTTCACTTTATTAAAGAGCATGATTTTTTGGATGAAAAATATCAGAATAGGATTTATCCTGATTTAAAATCTGATTCATTATCATTTTTCTTTACCTAATTATAAGGGGGTCGTGTTGAAAGTTTCCATGAGAAAAAGTGTAACATGTAGTATTGCAGTTTGTGTTTTTAATAGAACAACTTTTGTTTAGTAGTTACACCAATAGATGTGTCATTGTTGCAAACTCCCATCATTCTGGAATAGCATTAAATAATATCTGGTGTAGTCTGTCAGTTGTTTCCAATGTAATTAACTCTGGAACATTTTCATATGGTGATGATTTATGATTTAAAATTGGATTTAATTAAAGACTACTTCATTTCATTTGCATAAAACACATACAAATGAAATGAAGTCTGAATAATGTCGAAAGTCAACATTACGGGCTGATTGTCACAGCTGATTAATATGTCATTATTTGTATACCTTAAGATTCAAATCTGATGTTTGGATGTCTCCAAACATCAGACTTTGAGGTCACCATGGCAATACCTCAGCAGGTATAATAATAGATTTCCTAGCTGAGTTAAGTATTCAACTAATGAACCTATAATCTCGATCTAGTACCTTGTAAATTACTTTTTTCTCAAAAGTCAAGGAACTGCTTTGTAGATGGTATTTCTAGAATGCAGAAGTGATAGCTTTAGTCTTCAGAGAATATATTAAAAACACTCAGAAACTCAATAGTTTGATTGATTCTACAATTACTTTGAGAGGATGGAACACTAAGAATGTGGAGGGAGTACATATTTGTTTGCTTTCCTTATCTGTTTTTCGTATCTTCTTATCTGATTTAGATGATTTACTAGTCCTTAGATCTAAACAGAATACTGTATATTCTTCAAAAATCGATTATTTTGCCATAAGTTCAAGGAACAAAGTCCATAAAGGTTTTATTTTTTATTACTTTGCTCATTTTGGTAATCTTAGATTTCCCATCTTTTTTAAACTCTTCTTTAATTTAGAAGTTTATTTTTACATCTTATTAAATACAGTAAAAAAGGACAAAGCTTAGTAATATTTATTTTTCAATTAAAAAATAATAAAAGTCAGAACTGCAAAAGAATTTTCGTTTTTTTTAATGTCTGGAACAGTGTTTCCAATTTTTTTGGATTAGTGACACACTTTGAATTTATTAAGATTCCTGCAACACACCATACCTTTTAAAATAAATTACAGTTGATTTTTTAAAAAATTTGATAATATGGAAGTTAAACTAACCAAGGCAAAACTCACAAGTTTACAAATATACTACAAAAATAAAAAGACTATTTGAATCGATGTGTAAAGAGCCAGTATCAGTTTTTAAGCTGGTAAGTTGCAACATTTATAGAAGCTCCAGAGTTGGTATAACAACATAAACATACATGCATGTAACTTTTGTGAGGGCATATGTTGATATCACAAACTGCAACAATTGCCATTTTAGTGAGTACCTCTTTCTCCATTTGGTCAGCTGGTGGTAAAAATATGAAAGATAAATGAAATTTTAAAAAAGTGTTATTCAAAATTCTGAAAATATTTAATATTTCTGCAACACTCTTGTTACACACTTCTGTGTTGCAGCACATGGGCTGGGGAAAAACTGATCCATAATATAGTAATCAACAACTTTTTAATTCAGCAAAACATTAAACTTAAAAAATTAACAAATGTTTTTGGCTACATTTATCACCATCTTTAGTTTTGAATACAGAACAAAAAAATGATGTATGACGTAAATGTCATTAAACAATTATCATATACCATATAATGTCATTAAGCACATTAATGATCTTATATTGCCAAATACATAGAAATTATTAAAATATACATACAACATATTACATTATTCCACATCAGTCATCATGATACGGAATGTTTGTCTTATTTATGATTGGAATTAATGAAACTATAATGGAAATTATTATACAATTAACCTATATCCATTTAATAATGATTAATTTAATTTTACACTTTTTATATTTATCTCATTCATATTTTGTATATATGATAACTCTATCAATTAATCTTAGTGATCATTTAATTTGAAATTTAAATCTATTTTAATCAAATTTAAATACATGATGTTCTACCAGGTAACTGGTTTTTTTAATCTGTAGATAGCTTATGAATGCAGCTGTATGTATTTGTAAATATTTTTAATTTTAATGTTTTGTGAATTAAGGATTGCCAATTACTATAATAAAAATCAAAAAGTTGTTAAGCAATATTAGTGTAAGATTATTTAAAGATTAAAATTTTAGTTTTATATAATATTTGATGAGTGTCTTTATTTTTGAAATGCCCTGTGCAAATTAATTGTTAAACTACTAAGCTAACTATTGCATAACTATTAAGTTATGGTATGGTGTTTTTAATTAAAAAATCAACATTAAATCATAAATTTTTTCTAGTTCATTCTGAGGATGCTGCTGCTTGTGCTGCATCTTCAATTTACATGATGCCTGAATCACTGCATCATACTACATATCTGCCTGCCAGTGCCCTGAGTCTTTCTTCTAGTTCTAGTTCTGAAGCTCCATTAAAAGGTACAGGATCAGTAGAATTGGGATTTATGTCTCAAGATCCTAGTGTAAGAGCAGCAGAATTAGCACGTAGTAGGGGAAGAAATCAACATCGTGATAGAAAAGTAGTGCGTAGAGCTCACAGTGAATTGGAAACTTGTCCAGAGAAACCATCTCCATCTGTACCACCTTCTCATCCAGTTAGTTTAGAAGCAATTAGTAGAAGTGTTAGCAGTGGAAGTGGTATTGTACATCCTCGTCCATGTCTTCCACGTCAGAGTGTTGAATTATTAAGACCATGCTTCAGTGAAGCAATTAAACCTATTGTTGAACTTAATGATGAGCTTCAAGTTACTAGTAATGACAATGGAAGAAATAATTCTTCTAATGTAGCAAGCAATCCTGATGTTCAGTCTTCTCATATTTCTTCTAGTGAATGTTCATTGGTTAGACATCGTTCTCTTGAAACACCACATAGGACAGGATTAAGGGAGTTATCAGGTATGTCAAAAAAGTATTTATACTTCTATTATTACTATTCAGACTTTGGATAATATAATGATCATCTCTTTCAACACATTTTTCTCTCCATAAAAGTGAGGATTAGTATTCAAAGTATACTTTATTTAGGTTCAAAAAGAACTCAACCTGTAAATGAGATGTCTACACAAGGCAATAAAGAAAGGATTTCAAATACTAAGTCAAATGTGAAATCAACTCTTGCTGAATTGTTACCAGAAGAAATAGCATCTTCTGATACTGGAGATAATAGCAGTGAACCTTCAGAAAGAAGTCATAGCAACAGTGAAGTATCATCTCTCTCTAGTGAAACATTATCTATTTCTCTACCTGATAGCAATGGTAGTCATTTTACTTTAATATATAAACCATCTCTTCATCATAAAGATAACAGAGATTCTGTATCAACCTGCCAATCAGATAAAGGCAATGTTAGTTTTCCTAATTGGACAGAAAGTTCTAAAAAAGGTCCATTGCCTTCTCCTTCACCATCAGATGGAAGCAGTGTTGCTGGATTTGAGTGGCTCTTTAACCCAAATGGTAATTTTAATAATTACTTTTATAATAAAAAAAGTAGTTAAATTTTTGTTTCTATTCAATAGATATACACAGAGTTTTGAAGTTAAAAATTATCTTCAAAATATTATATATATATTATTTATTTAATATTTAGATATATACTGAGGATAGAATGATTTTAAAAAATTAAATAAATTTATAGAGTAGATTTTGAACTTTATATTTATACTTACGAGGCGTGTTTTTAAGTAAGTACCATTTTAAAATAGGACCACTACAGTGCTATGGTTGGTGTTCCGCAAATGTGCGCTGAGTACCTATATCTGTTGGCTAGCCATAGATGCAATTACGGAAGCATTCGTTTGTTTTATGTTTGTTTGTGTGTGTTCAAAATGCCTCAGACATTTGAAAATCCTGCTAATTGAGAAGTATGCATGGTGATTCATTTTTTTAATGCAAAAGACATGAAAGCGGCTGACATTCATTAGCAGATTAGTGAGGTGTATGGAAAAACATTATTAGTGATGGAATGGTAAGAAAATTGGTTAGAGCATTTAAAGATAGCAGTACTAATGTCCATGACGAGGAGCATAGTGGGTGACTGTCTGTCATTGCTGAAGACTTGGTGCAGAAAGTTGTTGCAAAAGTTTGAGAAAACAGACGCTTTACGATTTTGTCATCCAAAACAACAGGCATGGCAAACTCAGTAAGGGGATTGTTTTGCTTCGTGACAGTAACTGTTTATATGTGGCTCAACGAAGTTGAAATCTTATCTTATCATATATGGCTGGGAACAACTTGATTGCTCAAGTTGTTCCCAGTACATATAGCCCTGATCCAGCAACTAGTGACTACCACTTGTTCTTCCACTTGAAAAAGGCATCTAGACAGTCAGCACTACAATGACAATGATGTCAAAATTCCATGCTGCAATGGTTGGCAAATCAGGCAGCAAGTGTTGATGAGGATGGAATTCAGAAGCTAATTGTATGATATGAAAAGTGACTTCATATTGGAGGAAATTATGTTGAAAAGTAGATTAAAGTACAGGCTTTCATGTAAGAATAAAATTATTTTAAAAATGTAGTTGTGTTTTTTTAATATCAAAACTGTACTTACTTAAAAAACACTCCTCGTATATATTAAATTCATAATTAATAATTATTCTACTCAAAAATTACAAAGCTAAAATAGAAAGTTGTTTTAATGTCATATGAAGTATTAAAATATTAGAATTTATATAATAAAGCTTTGAAAGATTATATATTTTATAAAAAATAACACATTTTATTTTGTTAATTTCAATGTAAGTAAATTTTCAAATGAAAACTGAATTCTAAATTGAAGACTAAATACAAATTAATAACAGACAGATAATCCAAGGTGCATAGTAGTTACTTTAGTGAATAATTTAGTGAATAATTTTATTATTTTGTATGAGTTATAAAAAGTGAATATTTGATTACTGGAGTTACTTCCTTATTAAATTTGGGAATATTTCAGTAATTTAAAACAGAGTAAAGTTACCTACTATACTTTAATTAGCTGTTTGTTATCTGATTTAATTAGTCTGCAGCAGTTGAATTTTAACATTATTGTAACTTCCTGCAAATAATTTAGGTTTGTCTATATTTATAAGTTTATTAGTTTTTTTTTTATTGTGCAAATTATCTACTAACTTTAAATTGTAGTCATCCAATAGCATTTCATTTGTATATGTAATTTGTATTAAAATAACCTTATGTATCACATACATTTAATTACTATTGCATGTTTTTCAGAAATCACCCAACACACATACATATGCATCATCTTTAGTTCTCTCCTGTTTTCTGTATATCAATCCACACTTTAATTAATATTATTACACACTTCTACTTAAACATTTATCTTGAAAGCTGATAAAGTTTTGGTAATTTCCCACTCTCTATATAATGTTTCTTAGAGAACTATTTACAAGATGACTATTGATTTTATCAAATGCTAGTCCTCTAAAGCAAATAAGAAGAGCTGCTAAGTAATTGATCCTAAACCCAAGTTGTTGGATATGTGTAACATTCTTAGTAAGATCAACAAAGATAACTTTAAGGCTGTGTACACTCTAGGTGTTTTGCGTTGTGTTAAATGCGCGTTAGCAGTGTACACACCGCGCGTTAGCTCGGCGTTAGACAACCGTTTAGTGGAGCATACGCACTGGCTCAGTTTGGAAATGGACGTGAAAGTAATTGCTTGTGTGCCCCTCCTCCATCGTCGCTATAAAAGACGATGGCAGAGGCAAAGAGAATTTTGGGTGCACCCAATATTACGCGATAGACTGACACATGGAATGTTTGCAACGTTGTATCCAAAACTAAGACAAAATAAACCCAAGTTTTTTAATTCTTTTAAAATATCTATAAAATCCTTTGACAATGGTTGGTCTCTGTTAGATTTCATCAATAAATAGATCAGTATCGAAATGATCGTTTTCCATTTCGGCCAATGTACGTCCACTCTACCCGAAAACGCGCAATCGAATGTACAGTAACATGGCAGCACATATATCTCAAAGCGCTAGGCTGACGCCCGCAAAATGCGCGATCGAATGTACAGTAACATGGCAGCACATATATCTCAAAGCGCTCGGCTGACGCCCACAAAACGCGCGTTTTAAGAAAAATCTATAAACGCGCATTTGACGCGTGCTTGGCCAAAAGCATGCATTTGAGTGTGCATGCCTATGCAGAACTCTTGGTTCTTTAAAACGCCTAGTGTGTACACAGCCTAACAGAAATTATTTTATTTACCTCTTATTTACTCTAAATCTGATATGACTCAAATCAGGAATGATTGCCCTGTTTCAACCCTGTACTCACTTTGATTATGGGTTGCTCATCAAACATTAAATGTACCATAGATATTTACATTAAAATTTTTTGAGGTTGTCTTAACATATTATTATTATTATTATTGTATTTTGAGGTTGAGGATTGTATTCTAGTATGTTAATATTGGTGATTGGAATATATTTTGTAGAGTATACAATATTATCATTTTTGGGTTTTATGTTATGTGATATCTTGTATCCTTATAAAAGACATCACATTTTAGCATGTTTTGTGGATTATTGATTATGTATGTTAAATGTTTGTATAGTTTCTGGTGCAGGAATGTAGTTTTTTTTTTGTAGCAGAAATTGTAAATGTTGTTTATACAAAATTCTTCTAACTGTGTGTTCTTGTGTTCCTTCTATTGCAGTTTGGATATCGGATATCATATGTATTTATTTTATCCAGTATAATTAGTGCCTCATGTTTTAGTATTGTGTTGGCATTGATGGAGTGTGTCCTACCTGACATATATATTAGTGCCTAGTGCTATATAAGAACCAAGTCATAGCATAACTACAAAAAATATATTTTGTTTACATGATGTTCATGTATGTATCTGTGTTAAGAACTTTCTGTGTGGCATATGCTTAGGATGACAACCATGTGTAGTGTGATGTATGTGCTGAAGCCCTAATATTTCTAGACTTTTGTGTAATATATGTGATAGCACTACACATATAGAAAGCACTACACACATGATAAATACCTTATCTATTTTCCACAGACACATTATTTCATAGGTGAGTTCTGAATATTTACTGATATTTTTTCAGTATGTGTTTTTGTCTGTTGTGGGTGTTTGGTACAACTATGTCTATAATGCATGTGAATGTGTTTTGTATGTCAATGAAACTGATATCTGTTTGCTATGATGTCTGATCATGGCTCAGTCATAGTATATTTTGTTTTTTCTAAGACTATCTCCTTATGACATGTATTTGTAGTATGTTTGCTAGGTGTGTAGTGATTTGTATTTGTGTGCAAGCTTTTGTTGTATTACATTTTTACTTGGTTATGTTGATATAAATAATGTTTTCTCTAAACTTCATATAGCTGTGCAGTGTTGAAATGTACCCGAGCAATAAACTTTCAGACAATAAATCCAATTACATGTTCATATAAACTTTTTTGTATAGAATCACTCATACTATCATAGAATCCAGATACTAATCCAAACTCTCATCCTAATTAATTGGACTATTATTATGCTATAATTAATAATTAGAAACTAAGTAATTTGGTACTAGAGGTAAACACTAGGCACCATCTCATATTAAATTTAATAATTATAATTTAATTAAATAATTTTAGATATTTTGATAATCTGAAACCATGTCATAAGACTTCTTTGTTGCTTAGACACTATGTAGTGTTTAAGTAACAAACAAATAAATAATTTTAGAATAATCTCAAAGAAATCTAGGGATAAATTAATCAGTAATTCAAATTATTATTGCCAGAATATAGTCCGATATTATATGGGGCAGTTGGTATGGCTTTATAGCTTATATTCTTTGAACTATTGCTTTAGATTGTTGTTATTGTATTTTCTTGTCCTTACCATAAGGTATTGTATGTTATTCTTAACATATTATCAATTAAAAGCTGTAATGATTATCTATTAGAGGAATTGTTCCAGCTCTATTTTATTAAATTCAGACAATTGTTTTGTCTAGATCCAACCATTTTGCAGTAAAATAAGTTATCTTTTTGCATTCTAACTGATTTTAAACTAATTATTATTCATTTACTTTTTTAAATTCAGGTATCTAAAGAACTAAATTTATGTTAAAATGCTTATATTCCTATTCATTCAATACAGAAAAGGAACAAATGTTATTTTTCATATATTTTTTTTTTTCCTGTTTTCATTCTAATGAGCTTATAACCTTTCTTTTGATGTTTAAATAAACTTATAATTTGTATTTAAAAGACTTTACAGATAGATTTTTTTTTAATATTTAAAAAATTTTATCTTTTGTTTGATTTTAACTACTGTTTCTTTAAATTTGTACTCCCCTTAGGATGAAATTAAGAATAAGAATGTTTATCAAACCATTGTGTAATTAGTGTAAAAAAATTCATATCATAAATATATTCTTAGATATTGTTGTTTTTTTAAAATTATTAAAAAACTGAATATTTTCTGTTGTACATGATTTCAAATTTCACATTTATTAAAAATTGTAAACAAAATATTTGGAATTAATAAGCCGTGTAACAGAAATAAAATTTAACTGCATAGTAATAAATTTTATTAAATTTAATTAGGAGTTGGAACTATTGTTGAAAATACTTCTAGCTGTTTAGCTAACAGTAGTCCCGAAGGTTTATCTGACAGCACACTTTCTTCTCCTGATGAAACAACTCCTTTAGAAGGACCATCTAGTCGATCACGTGGTGCAATACCAAAACATCATCAATCTGAAATGCCATTATACAAAGGTAATAAAAATGCCATGCTTTAGATTTTATTAAGTTATCTGCACTTGCTTTGGGTGCTTTAGGTATATGATTGAATTAATTATAAAACTTTCAGTTTATTGTTTAAAAATAGTTTTTTTTGTTTGTTTAGCCATTTGTGTAAGTAAATCGTGTAATTATTTTATTACATAAAATTGTAATAACTTTAGAATAATAATTAAGTGAAATTATGTATTGAAAAATTATAAAAGTATAATTCTTAAAAAAACCGTTTTTGGGCTGCAATTTGAAAAAATATAGACCTATAGATTCCCACTGACATTCATCCATCTTCCCTTAATCTCGAGAATGGAGTTAGATAGATGAAATTCAAGACTAGATATGGAAGCCTTAGGGGCAAGAGGCCCAGATTAACTATATGCGAACTTCTGACACAAACTGGAAGTCAAGTTATTTTGATTCAAAACTTTTTCCCTTAAAGCAGTTAATAGCTGACTGGCACAATTCTATTGTTAAAGGAAAAGTATGATGTACAAGGGCAAGTCACTACTACTAATTTGAGGTGGAGAGCATATATTTTAAATTAAATTTTTGATTAAAAATTGCAGCCCAGCATTGTGACAATGTCGCAATAAATAATTGCTCATTTTCAATAAATTTTTGTAAATATAAATATTATCTGCTCATAATTGGAGGTAATGAACACTATAAAATAAAAATAAGTTATTGAAGTTATCAACACATTTAATTTAAAGCAATTGGCTAAGATAAACAAAATTTAATAATGAATATTTTTTATAAGATCAACTTGTCGTCATTAAGTTATACAGTAGAGCCTTGAAAAGTCGGCACTCGATAACCTGGCACTCCGGATAACTCGGCCACACCCTGGCAGGGCAAAAAAATCCTTAGTTAATTCATTTTCATTATAGACAGCTTTATGCCTCATAAAGTATTTTTCTGGGGTTTGTCTTATCAGGTAAATTATTGTACACAGTGTATTCATTAATTTTCACCTTTATGAAGGCTCTATGCCTTCATAAAGGTTGTACTTTTCCTTTGTTTAAGGGTATTTGGGCAGTTTATTCTCTGTTGTATTCTCAAGTAAACAATACATACAAGTACAGTACAGTATTTTCTGAGGAAATACTCATACTTAGTTTTCTTAACCCCATTCTTGATAACCCGGCATTTTCACAAACTCGGCCACCCTTCGGTCCACATTAGGCCAAGTTTTCAAGGCTCTACTGTATAACAAAATAGCATGCATAAAGTTGTTACAGTGAAATAACTGTATTTAGAAAACCTATACTCATTTATGCAAAAATTAATAAATATATGAATTAAAACAAGAAGTTTGAATTTGTTTTGTATTAAAATAGATTGTTGTTATATGCTACCCAAGTAGCAAATGGTTTGGATATTGATGTGGTTTGATATCACTTTGTTTGATGTATTAAAATGTAATGGATCTGAAGATGAAATTATAGATTCTTAAAACATTAATCTGAGATAAAAAAAATTTTCTGACTTCTATAAAGTATAAAGTGCTATTTTTAGTTGAATAAGAGAATCAAGTATACTAAGCAAAATACCGTATTTTACAGACTATAAGATGCACTTTTTTCTTTGAAAAATTGCCTCCAAAATTCAGGTACATCTTATACTCAAAATTAATATAAAAATGTCCAGTGTTTGATTTAAAATTCCTGCATCTTAAAAATGGCCATATATTTGATGATATTTGATATATTTAAACCTATCTCTATCTGGCAACATTGAATTCAACTGGTAGCAGCAGTGCACTGATGCAATGAACATGAGTTGTGGGGTGTCGGGATAGAATCGTCTGGACATACGATTCTCACACTTTTTCTCTTTTGAAACGAGCTACAGTTGTTGCCATAGAAACGTGGATCATGAGATGACCAGTGATTCTGAATTCATGACCGCAGATTGGTCAGCGATCATTGTGCGACCATCATACGATCAGCGGATGTCCGATAGCGCTACTAAGTGTTGATTGGTGGATCAGTATTTGCTTCAATTCATATAAAAGGATTGAATTTAGACGGTAAAAAATGGTAAAAATGTTATTTTTTTAAAAATTGCTTAAAAATTAAGGTGTGTCTTATAGTCCATAAAATATAGTATATTCTGTTTATGTTGCATCATATTCTGAATTTTGAAGTTTGAATTTCTCTGTTATATTAATTTTTAATAGCTAAATAGTGTCAAAACTAGTTAGGCCAGAACTGCTCACATAAATCACAGGATGAAAAAAACAGAGCTTTCATGACAAGCCATTGAATAGCCAAGACTCTAAGGAAGAACATAACAAAAGAGAATGTATAGATTGTTTCTCTACACTACTGTATCATTATCAATTATATCAAAAAGATAAGACTCACTTCATTAGATTAGATTATTCAAAAGATCAGGAGTGTACCAAACACCACTGATAGATGAGAAAGGAGGGCTATTCAAGTACTAGATATACTAGATTTGTAACACTACTGACCAACTGAACAAATTAAAACTTAAAAAAAATCATGAAAAATTTTGTCATCACATCCTAACCTAAGCAGTTAAAGAAGAGAAAATCTAAATATATTGGAATTAAGTAAGAATATTCATATCTCACTCAGACCTACTCCTATCCCTTAGAGTTCGTATTGCTCAAAACAGCAGGAGAAATGCTAGTTGTGAATAAGAATAAAGTAATCAATGCCAAAAAAAAAAGAGGGCAGCAGTCATAACCATGAGACATGGGCACTTTCAAGTTGCAGAGAAGCAAACTGCCCAAAAACTTATTCTGATACTTAATACAGGAGTTATCATAAGGAGCTGAAGCAGTCTTAAATTTGTATTGGCATAGCAGATATTACTAAAAATTTAAAATAACTGTTTAATTTTGAACATCATCTATGGAACATTATCTAGTAGATTTGAAGATGGAAATAGAAAATTCTGAAAACATTTATCTTTTTAACAGTTGGTTTTTTTCTGTTTTATTTTATGAGTGTAGGTTTAAAACTTTAATACTAATACCATTACAGTTGAAACTTATTTGTATCATTATGTTCTAAAAGCAAAAGACAAAAAATTAGAAGGACACACGTTTAAAATTACAGTGGTACCTCAGGATACGAATGCCTTAGCATATGAAATTTTCAGAATACAACATGAAATTTGAACATATTTTTGCTCCACAATACAAACAAAAACTCATCATATGACATTACATTAGTTTGCAGTGCCATTTTTTATTCATTTCTGTTCATTGGTCTCAGTCTGGTGTTTGCTTTGTTGTGGAAGGATCTTGCTCGATAAAGCAAATCTTGAGGTATTATCAGAAAGTGACTGATTTTAATGAAAAGAAAACATCCCGAAAAGGTTTACACTGGCCGTATTGCTGCTCGGAGTAATGACATTTGCCTAAGTCATTTTAGAAAAATTTTAAAAAGTAGGAAAAGCCAACCTCTTTGGATAGATATTTTACCAAACAACCTCTATCCAGTGAAAGTGCTGGAGGAAGTGAAGGAAAGAAAGCAAAAAGCAGTGAATAAAAATAATATATATATATAACACAACACTAATTTTTTTTATCTTTTCTAAGTTATTTTTAAGTTATTGTTATATTATGTTAAGTTTTAGTATCATTTCCCTTCTCCCTCTCTTCTGCCACCAGTTTACACCTCCACCGTCGTCTATCCTCAAAGGTAAAGTGCAAATAAAACTACATTTTTTTTTTATCAGTTATTATTCTTTTATGGTTATTTATACATTTACAACTACAAAATGCATTTTTCAGTGTTTTCCTTACTATAGTTATTTTTTTTAATGTACTACTTAGCTTTAATTTGAGTGTGTTTTTCGTGTTGGAATGAATTATTTGGTTTTACATGTAATCGTATGGGGAAAAATGATTTACCTTACGACATTTTCATGATACGATCTCAGTTTCAAAACGGATTAATTTCATATCCTGAGGTACCACTGTAATTATATGCTGAGAAGATAATGAAGACTGTATTTTGAAATTGTTTAATCCAAAAGCAATACATTTCCAAAAAGTAAATATCTAATAATATACTTTGTCTATATATCACTAGCTTTATGCAAATTGCTTTTTATTAGTGCAATATGCATTTATATGCACCCAAATTCAAATTTTTTTAGAACAGTTCATTAAATTTTAAGGTTTAAGTAAACATTAAATTTATAATTTTTTCAGTTCACTTACATTAAAAAATAAACATTAATTACTTTTGATGTTTTGGCCTAACTTAAAATTGATAGATTTCATAACTTCTCACATCTGTTTTGATTGGTTACAGTAATGACTTTTTACTATGAATTTTTATATAGTATTTTTGCATAATGATTTTTAATTGGAGCATGTTGGATTTCATAATATAATGCTAATCAAAAAGTTATTGTACAATGAGTGTTCTATTAGAAAAACAGTTTTTATTTTTGTCATTATAGCAAAAATGGACTGTATTCAAATATTGATATTCAGGTCATATTTTATCCATCATACAATTTTCACCTTGTATGTTTGGTTTTCTGAAAAATATACAAATAAGTGCAAGTTCATAAACAAAACAAATATTTGACTGTGCTGCATTATTAGCAATGTTTAATGCTATATTCTCTGATGGAGTATTACTTTTTAATTGGAAGAGATTGTTTTAATTTTTAATAAAATTATTTATATAATTCAAAATTTTTAAAAATTTATCTGAGATTTTTGCTTTAACTAAAACTTCAAAATAAATAGCAATTTTCTTGTTTAATCAAAGTAATATTTTTTATTTGGCATTTCATTTTGGCAAAATTTATGTATTTCAATTTATATTTAATTCATTATGTATATCAATGTATTTAATCACTAGAATAATCATTATATCAAATGCCCAAGTGACCATAGAATTACTCAATACAGTGCACTCTTGCTAATCTGAACCTGAACTAATCCAAAATCTGCTTAATCTGGATCAGTTTTATTCATTTTGTTAATAAATGTTTCAGCCAAAAATAAAAAATTAGATTATTTTTAAAACATGATGAATTTGTAAAACCTAGTATATACTACAGATTTTAACATAAATATATGTACGTATACAGTATAAAAATTTTTTTAAAGATTTATATATTTGTGGTCCTTTTTGACTTTCTTTATGTTATGTATAACTCCACTAATCCAAATTTTTCTCTAATCTGAACAACCCTGTATAGTATTAGTTTGGATTAGTAAGAATGCACTGTATACATAATTTGAACAATAACAAAACAGAAATTTGTTTTTATATCATATGAAAGTATGCTTAAAACTTACTTTTGCAAAAAAGAATTCTACTATTGATATGGATCTAATACATTAATGTTATTGACTACTAACTTTTCTTAAAAATTTATTTGGAACTATTTGTTAAATTATATTTTTTTCGATATTTAGCATTAAATTTTTTTACTTTATGTTAAACATTTTGCAATGATACTTGGTTTTGTGCTCTATTAAATTATTCCAATTTTAAATTGAAAGCAAATTTTTAATGTAATTATCTTTTGTGAATGTGAAATAGGTTTACGTTTGCATCTAAAATCAGATAATAAACAAGTTCAAGAATCAGATCAATGGTCACTTGGTCATCGAGTGTTAGAAATATTAAGTAAAACTGATCCTGAAGAATATGAAATAGAGCTACAAAAGCTAAAGAAAGAAGTAGATATGAAAAGTAAGTTTATAAAATATAATGTTGTTTTTGTGAGTAATGTAGCATATTTTTAGTGTTTGCATTTTTCAACATAAACTACTCTCTAGCTGATTGTCAAAACTATCATTACACTGTATAATATTTCAAAATAATACACTCAAAAGAGATTTGTGAAATGTTCATTTGTATTTTCAATCTTTTACAATGGACATCTTACAATCCAGAATCCAATTTCATTTTAAATATTTGATTTTCACTTCTTGCATATAAGTAAAAGTTTTATACTCCTACTAGAAATATTAAATTTGTATAGTTTTATTATATACAGTGAAAACTGCTTAGGCGACCACCTGCATTCGAAGGGCACCTGTCAAAACGGGCAAAAATTTCTGGCACGGAATAGTTTATCCATAGAGTCTTCGTATAAGTTACCTGTATTAAACGACCACCTGTGTAACGCGACCGTGGGCATCGATTTTTGGTCCGAAACAACATACAACACCTGTAATAAGCGACCACTTTCGCGAATGTATCTGGTCTAAACTATTTTAAGAACCCATCTCAACAACATTTCCACCTCCTAATATAATGAATTAGTCTAAACTCTCGTTCGAACCCATCCCGGGCACTTTTCCCACCCTCGAAATTAGGTGCATGTGTTAATAAATTAGTCTAGCAACAAAAAATTCATTTCAGTTTGTTGGAAAATGTCCGAAATGCAAAGTGCTGTCGTTAGAAGATCGTATTAAAGTTATCACAACAGCAATTAGCGGCGAAGTTTAACTGTGGGAAAACAAAATTTATTTTACCCTAGACCTACAGTATTTTCCTTGGGGGTGTAAAATATTGTACACGATACAATTAATCGGCTGATCTCATCGTTTGATAAAATCTATTTTTATTTATTTATTTTGAAGCTCATATACAGTACACGTGCGATAAATAGTTTCTGTATCAACCTACCTTATTTCCACGATATTTTTAGAAAAATAATATCCAAGTAAATTTCGCAGGCAAAATATTCAAAAAACAATAAAAGCATTAATGCAAAAATCAGTTTTGCTTCTTTTTTTCGATTCCGCGATTGTAATTGAAATCGTATAATGAGAAAAAATAATAAAATCGTTTTATTATTAATTAATAATTTTTCTTATTGTACTTAATTAATTAAGAAAATATTAAATATTAAAAAATACAGTATTTTTAAAGTTAAAATAAGATTAAACTAACGAAAACCAAAAGCAAAGTGATGGAGAGATAGGACGCGCTTGTATATTGATGACGTAATACACGTAACTGAGGAGCGAACGAAAAGAACCGAGTCGAATTAATTAAGTCGGAAAAAAGAAAGTGTGCATTATAATCGAGAAAATGCGAGTATTGTATTAATCTTTAAAATATTGGTGTTAAATCTGTCTTATAATATCATGACGACTCCTGTAAATCGGGTTATCCGATAAGAATAAAATACAATACCAATATAGCCCTATCGTTGAAAAAATTCGCTTATTTTTGCTCACCTCGAGTTTTGCTTAGTAGAAATGGCTAAAAAGTGCGCAAAATACATACGGAAATACGGTATTACAGCACCACCTGTATTGGACGTCCACCTGTCTAAAAGACCACTTTTTTAAGGAACCGTGGGTGGTCGCCATAGACAGGTTTTACTGTATTTTCTTTTCAAAATGATAAAAATTCCAATAATGTTAAATTTTAATTAAAAAAAATAACAACATATAATATTCAGTTAGTGTTAAAAGCTTAAAAATTATGTTTAAAATGTGAATTTTTATAGAAAATTCTGTTGTAAAGTACCAAAAGTGAGTTAAAAATGTTGAGGGGGGAAAATTTGTAAATTTCACTTCATTGAGATATCAGTTGTTGAATATCTAAATGTTGTATGTCCACAATGTGTCCATAACTGTGAAATAACAATATAATGTTTACTTTTTTATTCTCAATGCACAACAAATCAATTAAAGATGATGGAAATTTTAAAATAAGTATAACTGAAAGAACATTAAAGTTAGAATCTCTAACAACACATAACTTAGTCATCAGTTAACTGGTATTTGCTGGAATTAGCAATTCTGATTTTCTACCAAAACTTTCTTTTTATTGATACACAATGATATTTATGTAATAATTATTGTTATTAAGTCAGTAATAATCAAGGAAATTATTCAAAATGATTGTAATCTGCTTTATTGCAGCTGAAATCTTGTTAATGAAGAGTAATTTTTAAATTCTTCTCTAAATTTTCAGTTTAGTTCTCCTCAGGAGTCTAATATTTGAGTTTTGATACTTAATTTAAGAATAATTAAACTTAGATTAGACAACAGGTTTTTTAAATTTGTATTATTATTAAACCATCAGGTTTTCTTATTTTTTTTAATATTTAACAATAAAAAATTTTTTAACATGAAGAATCTTCTAAAAAACTTTTGTAACAAACCTGACAATCTTACAAAATTGCAAATCATGCAAAATTTGAAAACTTCAAAGCTCATATAATAAAAAGTTTTAAAATATTAAAGTACAAAAAAACAAAAATGAGTAAATTGTCTTAAATGTAAATTTAGTAGAAATTGATAATAACAGTTCAGAGGTATAATTACAAATTATTTATGAGTTTTACTTATTCATTTTACATGTGCAATTTTTATTTTTATTATTATTATTTTTTTTGTATTTTAATTAAAGGCTGAATTTTTAGTTGCAAAAAAGGTGCGGGAAAAAAGTCAAAAAGGGCAGAAATAGGTGCAAAAATTTACATTT
Organism: Centruroides sculpturatus; assembly: GCF_000671375.1. Classification (NCBI taxonomy): domain Eukaryota; kingdom Metazoa; phylum Arthropoda; class Arachnida; order Scorpiones; family Buthidae; genus Centruroides; species Centruroides sculpturatus. The sequence goes on along the minus strand of NW_019384582.1, from coordinate 115,136 downwards.
CAGAAAATACGATTGGTTTTATTCAAATAAAAATCTGTTGAAGTACATGATATTTTTTATTTCAATGTGTTTTTCTGTAAAATTCATTTGCTTGTCTCCTAACAAATGTTTTATATGGAGTAAGATCTTTCTACTTCTACAGAAACAAGTGGAGCAAATCGTGTTTTAATTCTCTAGTTCACGTCTTTGCAATGAACAAATTCTTGAATATCTAGGTGTTTCCGAATATCTAGCTGCTCAAGCTTTTCTTTTGCAGAGAACAGTCTAGAGTTTAACTATTCCCCACTGATATTTCATAGTATTTTTACTTTCTTCAAAACTTTTTATTGCTTCTACTAAGAGCTTAAATGTGTATACTACATAATGTTTCTCTTCCAATTTTTGGTCTTTTATGACCTGTTGAATTTTATATACGGTAGGAGTTTCTAGCCACAACTGTTTAAAAAATTCTAAAATCATCTGAAAATTTTCACAATAAAACACTACAACACTTATCCAAGTTCCCCAGAGAGTTACTATCGGAACAGGTGGAAGAGACAGACTAATAATGTCTTTGTATTGCTGAACTCTTGCTGGGCACTTTAGCAGATTTTTTTTTCATTTTAGACATATTTGAATTTACTAGAGTATTCATTGCAAATACATTCACACACAGTATGAATAGCATGGACTAAACAAGTAACATGTTTCATATTTGGGTACATTCCTTTCAAATTGTTAAAAGCGAAAATGATGTTTGATGCTTGGTTTGAAAGAATGAGAATCATATCATCATACCAAATTCCATCTGGCCAAAGCTTTGAGCAGACATCGTTAAAAGCTTGCATGAAGATGGTTTTGTTAGTTTTTTAAAAAAATGTTTCCAGCAATATAGATTTCACGTATTCATCAGTTAGAGGAAATGCCAAGATATTTAACACATGCCTATTTAAGGCATCAGTAGTCTCATCCAAGATAAAGCAGACTAGATTCTCACTCACAGTACTTAACACTTTTTGGAAAGTTGCCTGGTAGACAGAAGGCAAGTAATTCTTCCTAATAGTACTTTCATCTGGTAAATATTTTTTCAATATATTTTTCAAGATAATTTTTAAATACATGTTGATTGAGTTTTTAGATAATGGAATTCCTATCCTGATAAATGTTTTAGCAATATCAATAAAAAGTTGATTCTTTGCAGAACTGACTGCATTTTGCAAGGCCTGTTCAATAAACTGTTGCTGTCTTGATGCAGTTTCTTTCAAGGATTTGTTCTTTTTGTGTTTTGTACTTCTTATATGTTGCTGGATAAACTTTTGATGTTTTTCATTGACATTTATTGTCATCGCACTGAATGACTTTTTTGTCAGAAAGAATTTTTTCATTTTTAATATATTTCAAAATCTCGCAAAGTTTGCCTGTAGTCAATCTTGCTGTTTTTCCACTCTCTAGTTCATTTACACATTGCCATCCAGTTAGTTTTAATGATAGATTTGTGCTAAATATCTGTGGGGTTAGATAAGTGAAATTCCTAAACTGTAAAGAAAATAAATGAGGTGGTGTGGAGGAGAGAGACGACGATGATGGTTAAAAAAAAGGAAGGAAAAAACAATTGTGGAAGACGAACATTAAAAGACGAATGCAAGAATTAATGACGTTTTCATCTATTTTGCCGACGATTGGATCATAATTATACTATACCTTCTTTCATGTTTTATTCCCTATATATATATATATATATGAAAGTTTCCAATTAGAGTATTTTTGATAGTATCCATAATTTTATAGCATTTGTAATGAAGAAAATCTCTAGTAAATTGCTTTTTAATAATTGTTTCTGTCAAATATTTCTATTTAATGTTTTTATTAGCTATGTTTATCACTCCTTCAAACAAAATTGCAATTCTCTAATTACATTAGAACTCAAGTTTCACTAAACTTTGACTTCTCCTCTCACTAACTGTTAATTTTTTGATGAGCACGGTGTGAATGCTTTAGTGCTGATAGTGATCATATTATCTCTGGAATTGTCATTTAAGTGCAAATATAGAAAGAATAAGTGCAAAAAGTGCTAAACATTATAACAGGTGAAAAAATGGCAACACTAGACCCCCACTATCACTTGATATACATTAATGTATGATATTTATACTTTAATTTAGATAGTTTTTAACACTCCCTAAAATAAAAAAAGGTGCATCATTTAAAAATCCAGCCTTTAATTATAATATAGCTATTCCTAATCTGACTCCTAAGTTGAATAATTTAAGTGATGATAAATGTTCATAATTAAATTTAATAAGCAAAATTGCACAAGCAGAAAAATATACACTGCTGATAATTTCACCTATAACATTGTTGATAATTCCATGTTATGTGAATTCCATGTTGTATGAGTCACTTAGATTTTACAAATACAGTAGAACCTCGATTATCCAGATTGTTCAAAATAAACAAAAATTTTACGAATTTGCTGATTTGCACTTGGCGAATTACGACACTGTTTATGTACGTGATGGAATGCATAATATTTTTTGTTTCAACAACGACTCACCCGGCACAGTGGTCGTAAACTCTTAAATATATTTTGCATTGTAATAAAAATATAACTTGACATATGTATTTATAAATAATTTATACTCAAATTACATCATTTCTATAACCAAGGGTGGCGTAAGGCATGGGCAACGTGGGCCACCACCTATGCCTCGCGGTCCGAAGGGCCTCACGCCTCGAAGGTTTATGCATTACTTAAAAGCCGAGAACGCGACGAAAAAATTTTACTCGTCATAAAATGATAAATAGTTTGTCAAATTTTTATTCATAAAAATGCAGTTTCAACTGCTTTTTATTTTATAAAATCCGTCTTCTTGAGTCACCAGAGGGCCTTTTAAACAATAGCTAGTCTGTTAGCGCTGGTCAGTAGTAGACCAAATTCAATACGAACGTTTGTTTCTTGAAAATTTGATCACGATTTAAATACAGTATTTATTTTTAATATTACCGATATGTTATTGAAAAGAAAACGTGTTATATTATCATTAAAAGACAAATTAAAGTATTTGTTTCGATTATCTGGATTTTTCCTTATCCGGACTACCTTCATCCCCAATTAGTCTGGATAATCAAGGTTCTACTGTATGTGAGCCGTTCACAGCCTGGCACACATATTTGTAAAATCTAAGTGACTTGTACAACATGGAATTCATATAATATGGAATTATCAACAGTGTTATAAGGGGGTCTACTGTAATTTTTAGATTGTTCCAATAAGGAAAAAATTGTAATTTATGTAAGATTTATTTATTACATAAGCAAAAAAGTCACATGATGATCAAATGTATTTTCTGACGGTCTTTTTTCTACTCATTAAGCAAATAATAATAATAATAATAATAAAATGCAACAAGTTTTAGAAATTTTTCAGTGTATTTATGATCTTGGTTTTCTCTAAGCAACACAACTGCACAATTGCAAACCAATTTTTAAGAGTTTTGTGCAGAAAAAATAAATTGTATAATGATTGTGATAGCATCTGTTAACAATTTTGTAATCATAAGTTATAATACTGTATATACCAGTTTTCTCTTAATCAATATTTTTTATAAGCTATAAAGCTACTGCTTGCCCAAACACCTGACTCAATCTGAGTATAAGGTAGATTGCTACTAAGAAATGCAATTGCTGCTCACAAGATATCATGATTTGGGCATCTGCTTACCTGGCTTAGAAGGAATATTTTGATATTTGAAAATGAAAGTAAAGTTAAATATGTAAAAGTGTTTTCTATAAGAAATACATCAAGGTCTTTGATATTAAGGAAAAATAATAGTTATAAAAAAATCAAACTTACAGATTTTATTATATTATATCTTGGATTGTATAGAAATAAATTTTAAATTCATTTTTTCATATTTTTCCATGCATTTTAAATTTATTATAATTAAAATCATTGTCTAATTATTAAATTTATCATAAGATGGCAGTTTTGAATGCTATTGAATATCAGACTTCTTTCAAATGAATTTCTGTATAGCTGAAAGAAAAGTTGATAAAAATCAGAGTTTGGTTCATCTATATCTAAATGATAACCATTTCATCTATTTATATGGATTGAGAAAAATTATAAAAATAGATGAGATATTATATGGCTTTATGAAAGGCAAGGTGGTAGTAGATTATGAGACAATTTTTGAAGACAGTAGAAGACAATGTATTTACTGACCGTAAAAGGTTAGCAGTAGATCAAGAGATAGTGTAAACAGTAAAGTTATTGGCCACTTATGGAGCTAATGTAGAGGTTTGGAAGGTGTAATAGTATGAAATGACAGAGTGTGCAGGTGTGAGACTGTTACATAATTTTTATTACATTTAAGATTTTTACATGTATATATTTGTTACTACCAAAGAATCAAGCATTCATCATGTCAGACAGGAACATAGGTATGGTTATTTTACTGTATTTGATCTTCTTGCTTTGTAACCATTTCAAGCAATTATTAAGGACCTTGATTACAGGTTTTTTCAAATTAGTAGTGGATTGATTAACAGCATCATCTAGTTCCATGCTGTTGTATTATTTATCTTAATGTATCTGCACTTCAAAAGGATTCCAGAAATTTCTTAAGATACTAAGATATTTAGACACTGGACTGTTTGCAGGCCAGTGCAAAACACTTATATTATTGGATTGGAAGAGTTATCTAAATTTATATATTGATTCATTATTCATTTTTTGCAGCCAAATTGGCATTTGATCCATTAGATAAAGATGTGCTGAATGTCCTTCAGATAAATACTGCTGTTATACTTCTGATTTGCAATCTTAACTTTGAGATTTCCCATTGAAGTGACTGCTCTTAAAATCATAAAACTTTTCCTTGCTGTTGATGCCTCATGTATTAATGGTTGAGTGCATTACAATCATATCTGAGCATATAAGAATGCAAGTTGTCTAGGCCATCCAGAGAAAATTACTTTTCATTTGATTAAACCACTTTATTTATTTATTCAACCATATTTAGTTATTTTATATACTTTAATTATATAAATGAGATTTCTAAGAATTTTCTCCTTTTCTGGAAAATTCTTTGTTAATATTAAGTTTGACTTCCCAGGATTTTTGGATAATGGTCAGGTGAACTTTAGGCACTCCTTGTATCTTGAGATCAGAATCAATTTCTTCAATATTTTGCAGTAGCTAAAACCATTCTGTTGCAAAATTCAGCAGATAATGCAACAGGATACATTTAGATCCAAGGATTTCTGAAGGATGCACCTTATAATGAGCTGATTATTGCTTTGCTTTCCGTAACAAACATTTTCTTTTTCAATTTGTTAGATCAGGTGGTTGTCTGAGTTTCTTTTTTGTTCTGCTGTTGCAGTTATGGATGATATTAATGATATAGTCTTTCTAGAAATGTCTTATATCTACTAACATTTGAAGACTATAGTATTTATATGTCTCCATTGGTATACAGATTTTCTCAGATCACATTCTGTTTCAGAGAAAGTAAGGCCGTAGTGTGGCTTTAGATTCATAGATATGATGTGTTAGGCGGAACTTGATAATGCTTCTCCATAAAGTCACTTTTCTACTAGTAGAGGTACTTGTAGCCATACTTTTATAGGAATCTTTCAGAAAGATCCACAGATTTCAAGAAACTTTTCAAATGTTTTAACAACTCCACTCATTCACTGTGTCTGAGTCATTCTTACTTTCATTGTACAGTTATGTCTTATAAACTTTATTTGTGTTCAGTATTGTGTTTCAGAATGTATAAACTTTGAGGTATGGTGAGGATAAAGAAGAAAACATTATAAATAGTTTTATGATTGTTTTCTTCATATATTAATAAGTAGAAGAATTTTTTTTCTGAAAAATTTTAAATCATGCTTGTAGGAAAGAATTGTAAATTATATTGTGTTAAAAAATTAATATGACAAAGAATCACAGATTCTCTCTTTATTCTTTCCCTTATATGCTGGATTAGAGCTTTCCTGTTTGCTGAAATTTTTTACACTCAGAAAATCTGGATTTAAAATATTGATTTCCAGTTTTCAGGAACAAAAACCAGTAAGTTGTCCTCATCATAGTCTTCATTAAAAGAGAGCATTTTTGATTTTTGCTTTATGCCTAGATTATAGAGAAGTCTTGTATGTTATATTTTAAATTGCAAGTTGTGTTAATATATTATTTAGAGATTGAGCATTAAAAGTGTTATTATTAAAAGTGCTTTAACAATAACAACACAAACACAAAAAATAGATAAGAAATGAATCATAAAATTATTTTTTAATAAAGTTTAAAAATAAAAGAATTTAATAATGATGACTAATCTATGAACCTTGCTAAGCTGATTTATAATAAGTTATTGTCATAAATGAAAACTTTATAAATGAAGTTAAATACAGAAGTTTTCTTGTGGAGCATTTTTATACACTAAAGAACAGCATTGACCATCTCATTTCCTTCTAAAAGTTTAATATATTTTCACATGATGGATTAACTGAGTCATTTAGTTTTTGATATCATAGAAAAGAATAAAAATCACAATTTAATTTTAATATAATATGCACAAAAATTATTCAAACCTGCTTTAATAGCCTTACAAATTATAACTTGTAAGTAGACAACCAAATGACAAAGATAGTAAAAATCGATATCTTTACTGTCTTGTTACCTACTGTACTGTTCTCCGGTACCTGGAATCAAATCCAGATAGGAAACCCATGAATTCTTCATGGACAGTCTGTTTTGGATAAGTTTGGATGTTTGTGTCTGTGTTTTAGAATTTCCTATGTGGTGTGTGTTTATTATGGCTGCTTTCTGTAATGTGACATATGTTTTATTATTATGGCATTGATGGTATGTATTCTACTTAGTTAATTCTGATTCCTAGTGCTATGCTGGACTTAAGTTAAGTCATAGCTACAGGAAAAACTTGTTATTTTGTTTATATGTTGTTCATGTATGTATCTATATTTATGAATTTACTGGTTATGTGATATATGTTTAGTATGACTTCTAGTGTGATGTATGTATTGTTATGAGGCTCTATGTTTCTAGTAGGGATTGCAAATCTACTGACTTTTTTATTAGTAATAAAATGGTAAATTTTTAAAATATTATTGGTTTACTGGTAAATTACTGGTAATTTTTAAATTTTGACTCTAAATATAAAGATTAGTACACAAATGACTCATTGGTAAGTTGATAACATGTTGTAATCTTTTAATTGCCATGATTAAAAAATGACTAGTACAAGTGCCAGCATTCATGTAAATATGTTTTATTTTGTCAACTAAAATTTCTGTTGTATTGTAGTCATAATGGAATAAGAAACAGATTGCCAAGCTGTCCAATTTAGTGCTGTAATATGATACTTTGAATTACTACTTTGCATTTCTTTATAATTTTTAAAAGATAAATGACATAAACTGCTTTTACAGTTTAAATAAATAAATTTGACACTTCTATATTACAGGTTTACTATTATACCAGTATATTTACCAATGAATTATTTAACTGATCACTGGTAAACCATTAATTAGTAATGCAATTCCTAGTTTATACACTCGTTTAGTATATGTGGTATGACATATGCAAGAAAGGAATACAGGGAACCTATTCTGAGCTCTTCTGATAACTCAACGAGAGCGATACACTGGACATTCGATAAGTCTCCTTAGTGAAAGGCAGTTAATAAACCTTAGACAAATCACTATTCTGTGCTCCACGTTAAGTGAGTTTTGTTATGGGTAGTCGGTTGCGATGCGTCTGGGTTCCATGCTATCAATAGTTGTTATGCTTTAACCAGTCACAGTTTAGTTATCATTGTATTTTTGCCACATGGCTGCAACCTGCCATTTTCCAAATGAAGCACGTGTTTTTAATATTCTGTAGCCTAATTTTTTGTTAAAATGTCATCAAAGAAGGGACAATGCAGCCAGCGAATTACAACTTGTCAGTTTGATAGATTAGTTAAAACACTTCAGCTCTAGCCAGGGTTGGATTTAGGCACTTCAAGGCTCTTGAAACTCTGTGTGAGGCCCCTTACTAACATTTTACAATTTTAGAAATCAATCTTATAAAAAAGAGAATTAACATAAACATATTAATTTTAATAATACTTTTTAANATCCTGATAAATGTTTTAGCAATATCAATAAAAAGTTGATTCTTTGCAGAACTGACTGCATTTTGCAAGGCCTGTTCAATAAACTGTTGCTGTCTTGATACTGTATTTTCTTTTCAAAATGATAAAAATTCCAATAATGTTAAATTTTAATTAAAAAAAATAACAACATATAATATTCAGTTAGTGTTAAAAGCTTAAAAATTATGTTTAAAATGTGAATTTTTATAGAAAATTCTGTTGTAAAGTACCAAAAGTGAGTTAAAAATGTTGAGGGGGGAAATTTGTAAATTTCACTTCATTGAGATATCAGTTGTTGAATATCTAAATGTTGTATGTCCACAATGTGTCCATAACTGTGAAATAACAATATAATGTTTACTTTTTTATTCTCAATGCACAACAAATCAATTAAAGATGATGGAAATTTTAAAATAAGTATAACTGAAAGAACATTAAAGTTAGAATCTCTAACAACACATAACTTAGTCATCAGTTAACTGGTATTTGCTGGAATTAGCAATTCTGATTTTCTACCAAAACTTTCTTTTTATTGATACACAATGATATTTATGTAATAATTATTGTTATTAAGTCAGTAATAATCAAGGAAATTATTCAAAATGATTGTAATCTGCTTTATTGCAGCTGAAATCTTGTTAATGAAGAGTAATTTTTAAATTCTTCTCTAAATTTTCAGTTTAGTTCTCCTCAGGAGTCTAATATTTGAGTTTTGATACTTAATTTAAGAATAATTAAACTTAGATTAGACAACAGGTTTTTTAAATTTGTATTATTATTAAACCATCAGGTTTTCTTATTTTTTTTAATATTTAACAATAAAAAATTTTTTAACATGAAGAATCTTCTAAAAAACTTTTGTAACAAACCTGACAATCTTACAAAATTGCAAATCATGCAAAATTTGAAAACTTCAAAGCTCATATAATAAAAAGTTTTAAAATATTAAAGTACAAAAAAACAAAAATGAGTAAATTGTCTTAAATGTAAATTTAGTAGAAATTGATAATAACAGTTCAGAGGTATAATTACAAATTATTTATGAGTTTTACTTATTCATTTTACATGTGCAATTTTTATTTTTATTATTATTATTTTTTTTTGTATTTTAATTAAAGGCTGAATTTTTAGTTGCAAAAAAGGTGCGGGAAAAAAGTCAAAAAGGGGCAGAAATAGGTGCAAAAATTTACATTTCAGAAAATACAATTGGTTTTATTCAAATAAAAATCTGTTGAAGTACATGATATTTTTCATTTCAATGTGTTTTTCTGTAAAATTCATTTGCTTGTCTCCTAACAAATGTTTTATATGGAGAAAGATCTTTCTACTTCTACAGAAACAAGTGGAGCAAATCGTGTTTTAATTCTCTAGTTCACGTCTTTGCAATGAACAAATTCTTGAATATCTAGGTGTTTCTGAATATCTAGGTGCTCAAGCTTTTCTTTTGCAGAGAACAGTCTAGAGTTTAACTATTCCCCACTGATATTTCATAGTATTTTTACTTTCTTCAAAACTTTTTATTGCTTCTACTAAGAGCTTAAATGTGTATACTACATAATGTTTCTCTTCCAATTTTTGGTCTTTTATGACCTGTTGAATTTTATATACGGTAGGAGTTTCTAGCCACAACTGTTTAAAAAATTCTAAAATCATCTGAAAATTTTCACAATAAAACACTACAACACTTATCCAAGTTCCCCAGAGAGTTACTATCGGAACAGGTGGAAGAGACAGACTAATAATGTCTTTGTATTGCTGAACTCTTGCTGGGCACTTTAGCAGATTTTTTTTTCATTTTAGACATATTTGAATTTACTAGAGTATTCATTGCAAATACATTCACACACAGTATGAATAGCATGGACTAAACAAGTAACATGTTTCATATTTGGGTACATTCCTTTCAAATTGTTAAAAGCGAAAATGATGTTTGATGCTTGGTTTGAAAGAATGAGAATCATATCATCATACCAAATTCCATCTGGCCAAAGCTTTGAGCAGACATCGTTAAAAGCTTGCATGAAGATGGTTTTGTTAGTTTTTTAAAAAAATGTTTCCAGCAATATAGATTTCACGTATTCATCAGTTAGAGGAAATGCCAAGATATTTAACACATGCCTATTTAAGGCATCAGTAGTCTCATCCAAGATAAAGCAGACTAGATTCTCACTCACAGTACTTAACACTTTTTGGAAAGTTGCCTGGTAGACAGAAGGCAAGTAATTCTTCCTAATAGTACTTTCATCTGGTAAATATTTTTTCAATATATTTTTCAAGATAATTTTTAAATACATGTTGATTGAGTTTTTAGATAATGGAATTCCTATCCTGATAAATGTTTTAGCAATATCAATAAAAAGTTGATTCTTTGCAGAACTGACTGCATTTTGCAAGGCCTGTTCAATAAACTGTTGCTGTCTTGATGCAGTTTCTTTCAAGGATTTGTTCTTTTTGTGTTTTGTACTTCTTATATGTTGCTGGATAAACTTTTGATGTTTTTCATTGACATTTATTGTCATCGCACTGAATGACTTTTTTGTCAGAAAGAATTTTTTCATTTTTAATATATTTCAAAATCTCGCAAAGTTTGCCTGTAGTCAATCTTGCTGTTTTTCCACTCTCTAGTTCATTTACACATTGCCATCTAGTTAGTTTTAATGATAGATTTGTGCTAAATATCTGTGGGGTTAGATAAGTGAAATTCCTAAACTGTAAAGAAAATAAATGAGGTGGTGTGGAGGAGAGAGACGACGATGATGGTTAAAAAAAAGGAAGGAAAAAACAATTGTGGAAGATGAACATTAAAAGACGAATGCAAGAATTAATGACGTTTTCATCTATTTTGCCGACGATTGGATCATAATTATACTATACCTTCTTTCATGTTTTATTCCCTATATATATATATATATATGAAAGTTTCCAATTAGAGTATTTTTGATAGTATCCATAATTTTATAGCATTTGTAATGAAGAAAATCTCTAGTAAATTGCTTTTTAATAATTGTTTCTGTCAAATATTTCTATTTAATGTTTTTATTAGCTATGTTTATCACTCCTTCAAACAAAATTGCAATTCTCTAATTACATTAGAACTCAAGTTTCACTAAACTTTGACTTCTCCTCTCACTAACTGTTAATTTTTTGATGAGCACGGTGTGAATGCTTTAGTGCTGATAGTGATCATATTATCTCTGGAATTGTCATTTAAGTGCAAATATAGAAAGAATAAGTGCAAAAAGTGCTAAACATTATAACAGGTGAAAAAATGGCAACACTAGACCCCCACTATCACTTGATATACATTAATGTATGATATTTATACTTTAATTTAGATAGTTTTTAACACTCCCTAAAATAAAAAAAGGTGCATCATTTAAAAATCCAGCCTTTAATTATAATATAGCTATTCCTAATCTGACTCCTAAGTTGAATAATTTAAGTGATGATAAATGTTCATAATTAAATTTAATAAGCAAAATTGCACAAGCAGAAAAATATACACTGCTGATAATTTCACCTATAACATTGTTGATAATTCCATGTTATGTGAATTCCATGTTGTATGAGTCACTTAGATTTTACAAATACAGTAGAACCTCGATTATCCAGATTGTTCAAAATAAACAAAAATTTTACGAATTTGCTGATTTGCACTTGGCGAATTACGACACTGTTTATGTACGTGATGGAATGCATAATATTTTTTGTTTCAACAACGACTCACCCGGCACAGTGGTCGTAAACTCTTAAATATATTTTGCATTGTAATAAAAATATAACTTGACATATGTATTTATAAATAATTTATATTCAAATTACATCATTTCTATGACCAAGGGCGGCGTAAGGCATGG
>NW_019384582.1:62774-97613 GCF_000671375.1 Centruroides sculpturatus | reverse complement strand
TGCCAGTAATCTATCTAACTCTGTTCGTTATTTTATATACTTTAATTATATAAATGAGATTTCTAAGAATTTTCTCCTTTTCTGAAAAATTCTTTGTTAATATTAAGTTTGACTTCCCAGGATTTTTGGATAATGGTCAGGTGAACTTTAGGCACTCCTTGTATCTTGAGATCAGAATCAATTTCTTCAATATTTTGCAGTAGCTAAAACCATTCTGTTGCAAAATTCAGCAGATAATGCAACAGGATACATTTAGATCCAAGGATTTCTGAAGGATGCACTTTATAATGAGCTGATTATTGCTTTGCTTTCCGTAACAAACATTTTCTTTTTCAATTTGTTAGATCAGGTGGTTGTCTGAGTTTCTTTTTTGTTCTGCTGTTGCAGTTATGGATGATATTAATGATATAGTCTTTCTAGAAATGTCTTATATCTACTAACATTTGAAGACTATAGTATTTATATGTCTCCATTGGTATACAGATTTTCTCAGATCACATTCTGTTTCAGAGAAAGTAAGGCCGTAGTGTGGCTTTAGATTCATAGATATGATGTGTTAGGCGGAACTTGATAATGCTTCTCCATAAAGTCACTTTTCTACTAGTAGAGGTACTTGTAGCCATACTTTTATAGGAATCTTTCAGAAAGATCCACAGATTTCAAGAAACTTTTCAAATGTTTTAACAACTCCACTCATTCACTGTGTCTGAGTCATTCTTACTTTCATTGTACAGTTATGTCTTATAAACTTTATTTGTGTTCAGTATTGTGTTTCAGAATGTATAAACTTTGAGGTATGGTGAGGATAAAGAAGAAAACATTATAAATAGTTTTATGATTGTTTTCTTCATATATTAATAAGTAGAAGAATTTTTTTTCTGAAAAATTTTAAATCATGCTTGTAGGAAAGAATTGTAAATTATATTGTGTTAAAAAATTAATATGACAAAGAATCACAGATTCTCTCTTTATTCTTTCCCTTATATGCTGGATTAGAGCTTTCCTGTTTGCTGAAATTTTTTACACTCAGAAAATCTGGATTTAAAATATTGATTTCCAGTTTTCAGGAACAAAAACCAGTAAGTTGTCCTCATCATAGTCTTCATTAAAAGAGAGCATTTTTGATTTTTGCTTTATGCCTAGATTATAGAGAAGTCTTGTATGTTATATTTTAAATTGCAAGTTGTGTTAATATATTATTTAGAGATTGAGCATTAAAAGTGTTATTATTAAAAGTGCTTTAACAATAACAACACAAACACAAAAAATAGATAAGAAATGAATCATAAAATTATTTTTTAATAAAGTTTAAAAATAAAAGAATTTAATAATGATGACTAATCTATGAACCTTGCTAAGCTGATTTATAATAAGTTATTGTCATAAATGAAAACTTTATAAATGAAGTTAAATACAGAAGTTTTCTTGTGGAGCATTTTTATACACTAAAGAACAGCATTGACCATCTCATTTCCTTCTAAAAGTTTAATATATTTTCACATGATGGATTAACTGAGTCATTTAGTTTTTGATATCATAGAAAAGAATAAAAATCACAATTTAATTTTAATATAATATGCACAAAAATTATTCAAACCTGCTTTAATAGCCTTACAAATTATAACTTGTAAGTAGACAACCAAATGACAAAGATAGTAAAAATCGATATCTTTACTGTCTTGTTACCTACTGTACTGTTCTCCGGTACCTGGAATCAAATCCAGATAGGAAACCCATGAATTCTTCATGGACAGTCTGTTTTGGATAAGTTTGGATGTTTGTGTCTGTGTTTTAGAATTTCCTATGTGGTGTGTGTTTATTATGGCTGCTTTCTGTAATGTGACATATGTTTTATTATTATGGCATTGATGGTATGTATTCTACTTAGTTAATTCTGATTCCTAGTGCTATGCTGGACTTAAGTTAAGTCATAGCTACAGGAAAAACTTGTTATTTTGTTTATATGTTGTTCATGTATGTATCTATATTTATGAATTTACTGGTTATGTGATATATGTTTAGTATGACTTCTAGTGTGATGTATGTATTGTTATGAGGCTCGTATGTTTCTAGTAGGGATTGCAAATCTACTGACTTTTTTATTAGTAATAAAATGGTAAATTTTTAAAATATTATTGGTTTACTGGTAAATTACTGGTAATTTTTAAATTTTGACTCTAAATATAAAGATTAGTACACAAATGACTCATTGGTAAGTTGATAACATGTTGTAATCTTTTAATTGCCATGATTAAAAAATGACTAGTACAAGTGCCAGCATTCATGTAAATATGTTTTATTTTGTCAACTAAAATTTCTGTTGTATTGTAGTCATAATGGAATAAGAAACAGATTGCCAAGCTGTCCAATTTAGTGCTGTAATATGATACTTTGAATTACTACTTTACATTTCTTTATAATTTTTAAAAGATAAATGACATAAACTGCTTTTACAGTTTAAATAAATAAATTTGACACTTCTATATTACAGGTTTACTATTATACCAGTATATTTACCAATGAATTATTTAACTGATCACTGGTAAACCATTAATTAGTAATGCAATTCCTAGTTTATACACTCGTTTAGTATATGTGGTATGACATATGCAAGAAAGGAATACAGGGAACCTATTCTGAGCTCTTCTGATAACTCAACGAGAGCGATACACTGGACATTCGATAAGTCTCCTTAGTGAAAGGCAGTTAATAAACCTTAGACAAATCACTATTCTGTGCTCCACGTTAAGTGAGTTTTGTTATGGGTAGTCAGTTGCGATGCGTCTGGGTTCCATGCTATCAATAGTTGTTATGCTTTAACCAGTCACAGTTTAGTTATCATTGTATTTTTGCCACATGGCTGCAACCTGCCATTTTCCAAATGAAGCACGTGTTTTTAATATTCTGTAGCCTAATTTTTTGTTAAAATGTCATCAAAGAAGGGACAATGCAGCCAGCGAATTACAACTTGTCAGTTTGATAGATTAGTTAAAACACTTCAGCTCTAGCCAGGGTTGGATTTAGGCACTTCAAGGCTCTTGAAACTCTGTGTGAGGCCCCTTACTAACATTTTACAATTTTAGAAATCAATCTTATAAAAAAGAGAATTAACATAAACATATTAATTTTAATAATACTTTTTAACAATAAAACATTTATTTGCAATATATTATAAAATAAGTTACAATTTAAACAGGGAAACACTAAAAATGTCATTTTCATAATTTTTTTATCTCAAAAAAGCTACTAAAAGTTAACAATATTGGTTATTAATATAATTAAATACTACACAAAATAAAAAGTAAAGTATACTTTATTGGTTTGTAAAAAAACTTATTACAAAATTTGACTTCAATTTTCTTTTTTTTTGTAGAAATTTTTGAATTCCCTTCAAACTCAAGGCCATAAGCTACAGCTTACATGGCTTACTTGTAAATCTGGCCCCAGCTGTAGCTTTTCTTGTAATTCATTGCATAATGTAATAGTAATGGTTTCGAAGATGACAAAGTTTGTTAAAGCATGTATCATTCATCCAAAAAGCATTATCTCAAATATGAAAAACTGAGATTCATGATGTCCAATGCTAATTTTCTCTATCCCAAATTGTTCATGAAGCAATATCATCCTTACACTTGAAGTTGTCATGTTCTTTTTACTTTTGTTATGCTCCTAACAGCACCTTGAGATTGATTGATAAGAAAAACTTAGTTATTGCACCTGGCTATCGAAACCGAAAACAAAATGTATGGCTCAGAATACATTTTCACAGTTGATTAAATGCCAATCACATGGTTTCGATAGAAACTGGTTTTTATTGTATTCGTTAGCTTAATGATATAATTCAGAATAGGTCCCCAGGTGAATAAGTACCCTGTCCATTCTCCTCTGTTACTATTGTTGTTGTTGTTATTGTTAGTGTGTGTTTGACTATAGTTTGCAAGTAGTTTTGTAAATAGCCAAAAACTATAGTTTTTTTAGTTAATTAAAATGTGTATTTTCTGGATTAAAAGATGATTATTTTATAATTATAGCATATTCATTTCATCTGATTTAGGATATCCATGTTTTCTTCATAAAGATTTAAATAATATATTTGCATATCTTTTTATTTAATTCTTCTTCTTATAATAATAATAAATAAATATCTTATCTGCCATAGATTACTAAAATATTATAGTTGAAAAATGATGTTAATTAAATAAATATTAGCAAAGATTGCTGGATATATTATTGAACAATAATAATTATTGAATTATTTTACTGCTGTGCTTATTAACATGCTTTATTTTATACTTAATACTGTATTTTTGCAGATTGTCCAGCATGTCAGTTTCTCTGCGGCAGACTATGAAATCAGATATTTCTGTATGGTAAAAACAGACATGCTGGCTTAAGTGAAGTTATACATCCCTCTATAGAGATCCCATTAAAAAAAAATGAACAAGTTTTTATTCTAAAACTGTGAAACTCTCAACGTTGCATCAAAAACTATAATTATATGTTTAATTTCTTCATTTTGCTGTCTTTCTAACAATGTAAAATACTTGTGGAATGTTGACGATGTTTTTTTATGTTTACAATAGAGTCCTGCTATTCCAAACTAATTGGGACCAAGCCCTGTTTGGATTAGCTGAATAATTGAAATAATGCAGAAGCAAGCAGTAAAACAGGTCTGGTTTATATAGATCTAACACAATCAATGACATTAGTGCACCACCCTTTATTTCATCTCGCTTGTATTCAATAGAAGGTGCAAACAGTTAACAAAAACAAGTTTTGTCATTTTGAAATAGCAACCTTCCTTCATTGTTTACCTTAAAATTATTTTAACTGTAAAAAACGTTGTTTTTAATACACAGTCCAGGATTCCAATCAGTTGATTGATGCTACTGTGTGAGTTAGCACACTTAATTGTGGATGTTCAATGTACTCTTCAGTTTATATTATTTTAGTTTAGTTTAGTTTAGTCTACTGCTACAATGGCCATGAAATAGAAATGGAATATATTGACAATTGGAATGTAGTAACATAAAAATGCAAAAACATATTTTTGGAATTCCATGTTGAAATAGAGGCTGGACAAGGGTGAAAATGCAATGAAATTAGCAGAAGAATTTGGAGTAGGCAAGGCCACAATAACCAATTGGAAAAAAAACTGAGCAAAGATCCAACAGTTTTGTGTCTCTACTTCAGAAAAATCAGTTGAAAATTGATAAACAGCAAGGTCCTCAATGTTTGACAAGCTTGATGAAGCCTTATTCACATGATTCATTTAGGAAAGAGAAAGGGGAACACCCCTAAATGGACCTCTCATTGGAAAAAATTTCTTTTCCGCAAACCAAAACATGTTCGGATTAGCAGTGTTTGGACTAGTGGACTCTACTGTATTTTATTGTAATTTGATTCAAAAACACAAAAGTAAACATATTAAATTTAAGAAACTGCTGTAAATTATCTCAGCTAATACCATTAACATCTCCTTTGTGTGAAATTTGAAAAGGTGTTATTTTTAAGGTCAGGGTAGATTGTCAGTGTAGTCCACATTGACTGACTGACTACTATTACCACCACCAATAAGAAATTGTTTTATTGTCTTGTATCAGAAACTCAGTTGTCTTCAAATCAGAAACTCTTCCTGATTTCAAGTCAGTCAAATTACAATATTATTATTTTATTGTACTAGGAAGAATGTTTTATTTAACATTTATTTAACAAAATTGTTAGATTTGATTAATTTTATTTTTTTAGTCACAGTTTAACCAGCATGCCAGTAACCTTGGGGTTTCCGGCATGCTGGTCTCTCCCATTTTATGCGGCATGCCGGTCAATCCCAGAAAATATGGTAACACATTTTAAGATACTTCATCAACTATCTAATGGCTATTTTATAGTTATTAACATATTTAAGAATGTTAATAATCGTAAACTATCAAAAAACATTTTTAACTTTTTAAAATGAAATGGAAATTATTAAATTATTTAATGATTAAATAATTTACTACGTAGGAAAAATGTCATCAGATGTATCTGTGGGACAAGTGTCTGTAAATATGAATGAAAATAGTCCTACCAAAGGTATTTCTGATATTTTTTGTGTATTTTATGTAGTTTTTATTATATATTATTGTATTAAAAAAATAATTGCATAATTCTTATCAGTAAAATTATGCAATTACGTTCAAGTGAAAACTGGAAATTAGCTAATAAATGATTAGTTTAAAACATAGCATATTTTCTTTATCAATACAATAAATATTGTGGTAAATATATTTATCAGCAGATTTTAAACTGTTTTCTCATAATTGGAAAGAAAATCTAATATGTATTTATGAATCTCTATTACATTATTATTATTTTTATTTTTTTATTATTATTAAACATTTTTATATTGAAATGATATATTTACTGCAGGGAAATAACAATTTTGTCATCATCTTTTGGCATTTTTTAACTCCTGACAATTTTGTTAAACTCTCTGTTCTTTAATTCACTTCATAATTATCTTAATAAGAGATACTATAATTCTTTAGAGATATTACATCAGTATATAAACAAACCATCCAAATTAAAAAATACTTATCTGAATAGATAAGAATTTTATAATTTTGAAGTTGGAAATACAAAGTTTATTGCCCAGAACTTAATAAAATCCCTAAATTAAAATGTAATAAAAATAATGAGATAATGGCAAAAGATGGTGTTCAGTTCTTTACATAATGGAATATATTGACAATTGGAATGTAGTGACATGAAAATGCAAAAACATATTTTTGGAATTCCATGCCAACACATTCCAGTCGTCAAGAAATTGAGTTTATATTAATATATTCAGCCTGTTTCTTGGATAGGACAAATGACTTAGCTATCTGGATTGAATACCTTGAAACTATTGGGCAGTGTGCCTTATTTCTCTTTTATAAAATTATCAGGAGATCTGCATCTTTCTATTAGTACATTGTAGATTTTACAAGTGGGGCAAAGCCAAAAACACTTTGACCTAAAAGATCAATTGTATATCAAAATAAATTACTCCAGAAGATTGATCTCTGTAAAGAAAGATAATAGACCAATTGTATATCTCAAAATAAATTACTCCAGAAGATTGATCTCTGTAAAGAAAGATAATATACTTCTAAAAGGAAGGTGAAAGATATCACCAGGGCTCAAAAAAGAAAAACTCAGATGAACATGTCTACCCAAGCAAAGGTCTACACATTCATAAATGAAATGCATTGAAGTCTTTCATGAGAGATGCTAAAGCAAAAGGCTGAGAAGAGTTTCATTTGGTATAAATGTTTATGAAAGTGACTAAGATAGGGTCAATGTGTCAATCAAAAAAAAGTAAACATGATTCTTGCCAAAAGCTAGAAAGTGCATAGTAAGCACAGAAAGTAAGCTAGGCAAAAATGCCTTACTCTGCTTTATCTTACCCTGCTTTAAATGACTGGAAATAGTCCAGTCTTTGACAGTTCTAAAAAAAAAAAGAACTGGAAGGTTCATGCCTTATATAAGATCATAATTTGATAAAATATAATTTATTGTTGTTTATATGTATTCTTTTGTATTATTTTTCATCTTGTATTATGCGTAGATTAATACTATCAAAGGTTCAACCTGCTTTTATAGATATAATATCAGAATTCTAAACATATTTTTATCTGAAACACAATATGAAGAAATACAGATAATATTAATTCCTTTATCTTATTCTTTATCATTTTGTATCTTTCAATATCATATTAGATAACTCTGAAATTCTAAGAAAACTTGATACTCACCAAAACTATTTATATGATACATAATTACATCAACTAAAATGGAATTAAAAGAATTTCAAATATCAGGACTTTTTTTGTAAAATTTCTTCTATAGTCTTGTGTATTTTTTATAAGCATTAGTAAATATTTTAAAATAATCTCTTATAAAATATTTTTATTTATTCTGTGTTATGGAATTTCAATTTTTGCTTGAAACTTATGTATAGTAATGATCTAAAATAAATTATGAGATTGAAGGTTTGATAATATATAATTAATTATGAAAATTTTTCAGAAGTACCAGTTTCCAAAAAACTAAAACTGCTTGCTCGAAGAAGACGAACTCCTGATGGTGCTCCAGAAATGCTATCTCTGCTCCCAGGAATACCAAATAAAGAGGATGGGTAATATATTAAGTATCTATAAAAAATTTTAAGGCAAACAAAACTAATAATTAAAATAATTTTATAATTGAAATACAGATATTCCTCATATAGCATGGTAGTTATGTTCCAAAAAAGTGCCATGTTATGCAAATCTGTGCTATACAAAACAAAGGGTTAATGCAAAACATATGGTTAAGTTCAAAAAGTTAATAAAAGTATACTATTCTTTTTCATTACTAAGAGAAATATGTTTATTAAAGCAATCAATAATTAACTGATAATCACAGTAAAAAGTACTGTATGATGTGTTAATATCATTTTAGTTAGACAAGGGCATTTTCTTTTTTACAAAGTATCATCATTTTCTGAGCTGTTTTGTTGATCTTGATCAAAAATATTAGTAGCATCTCCATTTTTTAAATTTTTATCATGAAAAAAACTTTTATAAATTATAAAATTAAAATAAGTTATTAATCAAAAATTTGTTGTTTTTAGTGAGTTGTGTTTGTTCAGTTGAGTACTGAGTGATTTTTTTCCAGAATTTGTTCAAATACTGAATTGTTTGAGATAGGAACAGTTTGAGTACTGAGATACTGCAGTATTTTGTTTGTCATTTTAACAAATTATTTTACGAATGAATTTGATCTATGTTTAATAAAAGCATAAAGCTTAATAGCACTTACCTAAAAATGTTCAAATAAAATTTACTAAATATTAAATCTATAAAAACAAAACACAATTTATTTAATAATCTGAAACTGTGTTGTTATTCTTTTCCGTTGTTCAAACACTATGTAGTGTAATTAATCGATCACTTGGCATTTTTCATCTTTTTTATTTTTATTCAGTTGATATGTGTTCTTTGTACACATTTTGGTCCCAATAATGCCCTCCTCAGTCAACTAAAAAGTTATAAAAATACACACAAATCTCAAAAAATGCAATATACATATATAAACAATATAGATATTGTACAAAATATACTTTGAGATTGCAATCATTTGAAACAATCTATATTAGATGTCTGCAAAACAGGTATATAACTTACACTGACTCATTTCTGTTTATCTAATAAACAATTATTTATTATTGCTTGCATTAATTTACAAAATTCATATAAACACATTTCAATTATACCTTCGCGTGTTCCTCCTTTAAGATTACTATTGTTCACACACTTGGAGTTAGGTACATAACATGCCAATACATAACATTGTATCAATTTGTTCTTGTACTTCCATACTGATATTGCCAGTGTTCTCACTCTTTTCCTCCTTTTCAAAGGCAGTGAGGCTTGTAGGTAATTTTAAAATTTCAGTTCTGCCATTTTTTAAGAAAATTTTTCACAATGAGTTAAACCTGTATACAAGCCTCATAGGATTAAGACAACGTACCTGGTTATTCTCCTTGTTGATAAAATCCAATAAAACCATATTGCACAAACAGGTTTATCATTATGTGTTATTCCTTATATCATCTCTTTGCTTTCAATGCACAGTACCGTGCCTATTAGCATATCCTCAAATGGTGAGATGGCCGACCCATGACCAAATATTTATTGACTGATTATTATTATTATTGAATTTATAAAAAGTGATAGTTCATAAATAACTCATTTAATTTATTTTACTATTTATTTTCATTTCTTCACTTTTAAGTTTGATTTTACTTTCAGTTTAAATTTCTATTTTATAATACTTTTAACCAGTTTTTGTTTATTTTTATACTTAGATTTTTATTTATACATTTTTTATTTTTAAGGATTTCCATACTTTTTTTTAATTTTCAGTTATATGCTTCTTTTTCTCTGTGTAGAATTTTTATATTATTCTGATCTATATTGCAATCATTCAACATATAATGGTTATGGAAAACTGAATTGATGATATTTTAGATCTGCAATGTGTTCTTTTAGTCTTACTTTCATCTTTAATTTTGTTTCTCCTATGTAATGTTTGGTATCATTACAGGTACAAGGAATTTGGTATACAATGTTTTTAGTTTCTGCTGGTATTTGTTTCCTTTTTTTTTTTTGTGGGTTTTAGATTTTTTAATCTAACACCCACATCTAATCTATTTTTTCATATTTTGGTACTAGCTTAACATCAATTTTCTTTGTTTCTTTATTGATTTCTTCATACAGGCCTTTAATGTATGGGAAAGTAGGATATTTTGCTTTAGAATGTTGCTTATCTTTCACAAAAATTTTTCAGGTGTTTATTTTCCTTTCCCAGGCTTTTAGTAATCTGTTTGGATATCCATTCAAAAGGAATTTCTTTTTTAACTCATTTATGTCATTATGTACATCAATGTTCTTACTTATTCTGTTTTTTATTTTAAAATTTCACATGGAATATGTTTTGTTTTATGTGTAATGGTATATTAAAACTGTATTTTATGGTTATTTTTATTGAGTGAGGCTTTTTAAAGGTCCATTTTTGTTCTTCTTATTGTAATATCTAAATAATTTAATTTGTGTTTAATTTTATCCTCTTCTTCTATTTTGAATTTTATTGTTTTATTTATGCTGTTTATTTGCTTAGTTATTTCATCAATTTAATTTTTGTTTCGTTACATATAATAAGAATATCGTCTACATATCTCTTGTAGAATTTTATTCCTTGTATTTTATTGATTCGTTCATCTATATCTATCATTGTTAATTCCGCTAGTTTTGGCCTAATCACGGACCCCATTCTTATTCCTTCTGTCTGTGTATAATATTCTTCTTTGATTTCAAACTAGTTACTTCTATAGGAGAACTCTATCAAATCTATTATTTCAGTTTTTACTTTAATATGTTGTAATTTATTTTCAATTATTTCTTATGTTGATGGGTACATAGACTAGCCATTGTAAACATTTCTTTGATATTGATTTCATTTAATTCTTCTTATAAGTTCCTTTGTATTCTTGAAATAAAAATTAAATAGATGAAAAATGCCAAGTTATTGATTGATTACACTACATAGTGTTTGACAAAACACAATGTCAAACTTAAAAGCTAAAGTCTGAAAGCAATGATAACAACACCTGGTTGATAGGAAAGCTAGGACAATAAAGAAAACAAAAATTGCACTATTGGTTTTCATTAAAATAAACCTGACAAAAGGCAAAAAGGGATAAAATAAACCTGACAAAAGACAAAAAGACATTAAAAATTTCAATATTCTAAAATCTGTGGATAAATTTGAGATAACACACATTATACTTGAATTTAAAAAAAAATACAGTAGCGTGTCAATTATCCAAATGCCAATCAACCAAAATGTCAGTTAACCAAAAGCGTTCTAGTTGGACTGTGTCGTGCTGAATCGAATGTTTTTGATACTAGATTAACTTCTAAAGTATAATTTTTTTTATTCTATATTTTTCAATATATTTTTGTTTGTACAAAATAAAGAAATAATTTTTAATGATACAATATCCACAATTATTATTATAAAAATTTTCTATAGGCTTAACATGGATGAAAATTCAATGCAAAACAACATGCAACAGAGAAAAACTTAAACATGGGATATATTAATATACTATTATTGGAATATACTAATATACTATATTAATAATGTATTTTTTCGTACATAATTGGCTATCTGAAAAATCGATTTTCTGAACAATACCAGTCCCCAATTGATTCAGATAATCGATGCTCTACTGTATCAAATAGTGGAGTTAGCACTTAAAAGTTGTGGAATTTTGTATGTAGGATTTCTCAAATTCTTGAATCATATTAAGATCAAACAGAACATTGAAAGTGAATAAATCATGATTCCTTTTTCAACAGTTTGTCTTCAATTTGATCTTTGAACTTGATTGCCATCTGACAAAATTTTATAATTTAGTTTATATTTAAACTATTAAATTGTGATTAGTTAGAACTGAAAAGACTGATATGATTTATTTTATTCTTTTAATTTTTTAAAATGTTTTTTATAAAAAATATATACTGTCATTATTTGACAAAATACAAAACATTTCATTATTTTTATATTTTAATAACAATGGCAACAAATGAAACAATAATTCTATCTAATGTTTAGAGAGGATAGTAGCAGTGCAAGTTGGATGTCACCAAAAAAACAACTTCATTCTGGTCCCCCACCACATCTTTTAGCAGGATTATTATCTGCTCCTGGAACTCATCTTGCAAGTTCTCATAATGATACCACCAGTGGAGCTGTACATTGCTTTCAAGATGAACATGGTCAGTGTTTTACATCATTCATTTTGTATTATATAAGATAATTTTACATTGTATTACCTTTTTAAAATATAAGTTTACTGAATCTTTGATTGTTATTTGGAGTAGACTTTGGTGATCATGACTAACTCATCATATATCACCAGCTATGAAGTGTAGTGAGAGCTCATTATTATTATTTAAAATAAGTGTTGTTGTAACTGGAAATGCGTATGTTACAGAACATAGTTTTTATACTCAAAAGTTACATAAGAAAGAAAAACTACTGAAAATTAATACAATGATTTATACAAAAATATTACAACATCATTGTGCTTACAAAGGTTTAGTCTATGTTTACAAATGTGTTTCTCTGGGTTATCTTTGTATCCTAGTTTTAAAGAGCTTTAACAGATTTTTCTGGTGTATATGAATTAAAATATAATAAATACAAAACTACAATTTATTATACAAAACTTCTGTAGAGTTCTTAATATATCCACAGTTTTATCACTTTATACAAGAATTAAACAAAATGAAATATCTTGGAGGCAAGTAATGGTACTCAACTAAAACAAAGAGAGAACTCTCCTAAAATCTCTATTTCAATTCTATTTCATGTCTTCTTTCAAATCTAGTTGCAAAACTGTTTTAAAAACAAATTTTTTGTTTTATGAATACATTTTTAAAATTATCCTACAAAATTAAAATGTCCAATCCTAGCACAAGCTTTGAATACTAACATAAACTTCTTACGTGGCATTTTACAGGATCTATATGTAACAAAAAAAAAGTTGTCATAAACAAATGTTATATGAGGAGAGATATCAAGATAAAAGGTATGGCTAAATTTACAAAATCTTTAAGGCATTTATCTGGAGGCACTGTTGATTCTCTTTGTATAGCTATGAAAAGAATTTAATGTCTTCCTTGTGATAACCAACTTCATTTTATGTTAGAAATCTTGAAAAAAGAAAAATACTGAAATTTAAGGAGTCAAATGCAGTTTATTTTGATTATACATTTTTTGAGATTTTTTCACATCTCATTGTTAAATTGAACATTTAAAAAATGAACAGATTCAAACATAAATCAAACAGTACAAAAGTTTTTGTCTGAAAGTCAAAATGTTCTAAAAACAAGAAACTAATAAATTAAAGTAATTTAGATTAACATTTAAATTAGATATTTTTTTGGTGACTAATTGATATTCCAAACAATCTAAATGTTCTCTTATTCTATCACTAACTGTGTGGCATGTACTTTCTATCTGTTTACACCACCCATTTGGTTTTTTTTTTATTAATTCCTTTTGATTCTTGATCCAATCATACATTTTAAGAGTCTAGTTACATCAGAATGACATTATTTTCTTTTATGTGTGGTCTTAATATTTTTGCAGTGTCTACAATGAGTTCTATTCCTAATATTGTAGTGTTCTTCTCACTTATTGTCACATTATGGTCAGTCTATAAACTACCTTTTATATTTCTCACCATATTCCAGAAAAGTTTAGATAGAAAATTATGGGTCATGGCATTTATCAATATTTGATTTTTTATAGGGAATAAATGACTAGCAAACTGATAAACTCAATGTATTGTTCAAACTCACATTAAATGAAATTGAGCTTTGTTGCTATTGTTTTGGAATAGTTTGTGAGATCCCTCTGATAGATGACATTCAAATAAAATAAATCTTTACTTAGACAAATTAAATTTATTTCCAGAATTTAGTAATAAAAAGACAATTATATATATAATTATTAATTATAATTANCAAGTCTAATTAGATGATATATTCACCCTTAAATATATATATATATATATATTTTAAATAAAACTTTTACTATTATTTCATAAACATGCTGATTTCATGTATGGGTACAGTACTTGAACTCTATTACAAACAGTTTGCATTAACTACAAACACAGCAAGCATTTAATACTCTATTATTCAGTGTTGATATATTACTCTGTATTAAAGTTTGAATTACTATATATTGGAGAGGATGTACAGTATTGTGTGTTCTTTTATTTTTATATTTTTTTACTTTTTATGTAATTTATAATCATCATTAAACTTTTAGCAGGATTTAGTATGGTACTTTAATTACAGTTCTGTATATCAGTCCTTTCATAACTCCACCTGGACCACCTTATTTATGCACTAGAAATTATATATCCTGAAGGTGGCTGCATAAGTGATATATAAATGTTCTCCATACAAGAGATTTAAACACTGTAATTTTATATTTGAAAGGATCTCTCAAGCAGAACTAGAGATATTATGGAACTTTAGTTGGTTTCCTGAAAACTGATATAACAAACTTGTTCAATGCAGATGGCAATATTCAAATATTTGATCTTTCCCTCAACTTAATTCATTTCCAATGTCATTCCTATAAAAAATTTGTAACTGTTTAATATTTATTGATAATATAATTCAACAAATGTATATATTGTATTAATCTGTATAAAATCACAAATAAATTGTGTACAGAAGTTGATTTTATTTTTAGCTTAAGTGTTTTCATGTCTTTTACTATTATAAGAAGTTATTATACAATCTAGCAACAAAGTTTTTAATTTTATTTGTGCAATTGTTCAGACTTTTAATGATGTTTTACAGAAATATGAAAGTGTTGAAACTGCAAATACAATCATCATCTGTATACAATTAATTGTATTTTGAAATTGAATTAAAAGTTAGTATCAAAATTTATTAGAGTAATTTACACAAAATGAATAAACTTTAAAACCTAAAGTATTCTGATACTTTATATCAGTAATTTATTGATTTATTTCTAATCATTTATTTCATGAAGCATATATCAATCAATCACAGATTTAAATAATTTAAAAATAAAGTAATAAGAATGCAAAAAGTTACAAAAATTTTATTTTTAAAATTTTTTTTAGACATTGAAGTTTCTGGAATAAATAACAAAAGAAGTCTGAAAAATAAATTATTTATTTTCTATTTTAGGTAATTGGTTAACTTATACTTTTGATGAAAATAGTACAGGAGTTGCTAAAGGCTTGAGTACTGCTACTGATGCCAAACTTTTAGAATTTATGATGGATAATAAATGGTAAATACAATTTTAAGTATTTTATTTTTATAAGTATCTTGTTATAAATAAATAAGTATCTCCAAGTTGTTTTGAAATTGTGATTTAAAATTTAAAAATTTTTCCTATGGTAAGATGATTTGATTTGACAAGATTTAACAAAACTTGACAGTATTTTCAAGGATTTCCTTTTTTTTTTTTTATTCTGTTTTGTTTGTATTTGTTTAATCTTACAAGGAAAAATATTTCTGTATGGCTCCCACATAATTGATTTTGAATTGTTTAAGGATTAATGATACAGAATATATTATCTACATTCTATTTCATATGATATTGATTTGTTGTTGTTTTGATTTTATGTATGTTGAATTGTAAAAAATATTTGTAAATAGTTAATAGCTTTAATTATTGATTATATCATTACCAAAAATTTTGGAGTGATATATAAGTTTTTCAACAGTAATTTTATATACTATTCTAGAGAGATTGTTAATTTTTACAAATTATATATTGTTTGTTTTATATATTATTATTTTTTGTTTGGAAGTAAATTTTCAAATAGAAATATTATGTAATATTATAAGAATTTCTATAATGCTCATTTCTAAAAATATTTTTTATTTAAATATAACATTTTAGTAAATATTAGTCTTAAGTTTATTTTTGTTTTAGGGAAACTGCATCTCATTCATCTTCAAGTTCTGGTTCTACTGTCATACTTGATAGTCCTGCAGTAGTATTGCACACACCAAAATTACAAAGTTCATTCACTGGCTTAGAATTTCCACCTCCATCATCTAGTAATCCTTTTAGGTCAAGAGGCATTATACCTCGTGCTCCTCTTCAGTTATTTGCTGAATCTCTACTTGGTCAAGCAACCCAAAGTGTAACAAATGCAACAATTAACATGGGTGGAGGACCTACTACTTCTAATCTTTCTCAAGCTGCTAGTTCTCAAGGGGGAACTGATACTGAACTTGCATCAAGTTGTAGAATAAGATTTGCTGAAAATAGGCAGCATTCTTCTAAGCCAAAAATTTATTATAAGTTTTGGATAATGCCATTTAAATATATAAAAATAAGATTTGACAGATTAGCTTTACTTGCCCTGCTGGACAGGTAAGATTGTTTTTGATTTTATATTATGTATTTCAAAATTTAACAAAAACTATACACTAACTTGGTTTAGAATAAGAGTCAAATTATATGAAATTATTTTAATATAAATTTATATTTGAGTTTTTTTAATTTTATATTAATAAGACAGTCTAAACATTGATCAATTTTTATTTATCAAATATTGGGTTATTCAATAATTAATGTCATATATCTTAACGAACAAAACTTACATATAATAATTTAATTTATTACAAAATGTATTCACCACTTTGTTCTTTGAAGATTCTGAAAAAAGATAAGAAGAAAATAAATAAAGTAATAAAATAACTTAATGTAATACATTGATATTTTTCAATATAATTCTTGATAAAAATAGAACACTTAATAAATATAGGTAACATAAACTTCCATTGAATTGCAATAAATTTGACAGGGAAGTCTGAATTCCTATGCATTAACATTTACTCGTTATTAATTAGTAACTAGTCCAGGTATTTCCATCAAAAAATTTTTTCTATAAAAACATATTTTTTCAAAAATATTTAAATACTTTATTATAGATTTTATAATAGTTTGTTGCTGTATTTTATCAAAAGAATTGATTTTTACTGTTCAGTATAAAGTCTGTCTGCTAGTGAAATTATGCTTTCAATAAATTCTAACTGTGTGTAAATTATTCATACTTATTCCTGCACACACACTCATTATTTATACATCTGTGCTATTAACATATTTCTTAAATGTAAATCTTATATACATATCTGTAATTCAAATCCATCACTCTTTCTAAAATATAACTCTTCATTTTTTAAATTGTTTGATTTCATTAATAATACAGTTATCATCATATTTAATTGACTTAGCACTTAATATATCCAAAAATATTTGTTCTTTATTTTAAATTTTTATGAGAGTTAAAAATTGTGTTTTCTGCTTTTTCATTACCTTTATCTTAAAAATGAAATATTAGTTATAAAATTATTTATTATAACATATTATCATATTTTATGTTATATAATGTTCATTTCAGCACCAAATAGCTAGGAAAAAGTATTTAGTGTATTTACCATTCTGTGCACAGAATCAATTTTATTTTATTTATTTTTTTTTGTATTATGTTTATAAAACAAAAGAAGTAAACTTAGAATTTACACTTTAATTAATCAGGAAGAAAGAGGAGTTCAGAAGGAATTCTTCACATTAAAAAATAGTCTTCATAAATAGTGATAAAAAGTGAAAATAAATTCAAAAGGTATTTAGCTATAGCAAAAATCAAATAATAATAATAATAATATGTTGAATAAAAATGTTATTATTTAATTAAAGTGTTGACATAGGTAAAATTACCTGTAGCCTAAGAAGGCAATTTGGGGAATTTGAGTTATTAGCCATGGAAAATTGCATCTTATATGCTGTTTAGTTGCTATGCTATTAAACTATTATTGATTCAGCATGATTAAAGTAAATAACACTAAATAATGTAATATGTGGCATATGTTTTTTTTTAGTTGCAATAGATTAGTAGTTAAATTATAATTTAACTACTAATCTATACATTTTTATGAATAATTATTCATAAAAATTCATAATTATTATGAATAATTATTCATAAAAATTATGTAATTTTCTTCAATTTTATGAATGGTCTCTAATTAACATTTAAAAAAAAATTCATACTTTACAGAAAAACAATAATTTTTTGGGGGAAAAATTACACATTGTAATTTAAATTAGTTAGATTTAAATAAGAGCATAAATATATATTTAAATTATCTAAATAAAATTACATTATTTTTAGGAATCTAACATTAACAGAGAATATGTTATCTGTGATGTTGGCAGTGCTGGTAGCTGCACTTGGAGCAGTATGTTTATCTCAGGATATTTTTCAAGATATTTGGAGTTTTGTATTTTGCTTTATTATTGCAAGTTGTCAGTATACATTATTAAAGGTAATAGAATTTCTGATTTTTATGTAACTAGGATATTTAATGTAATTTACCATGATTTTTTGAAACATAACTTTGAAAGTTAAAAGTTATAACTTTAATGACAATAAATTACATTTCACGCCAGCTTTTAAAGATTAAATACTTGACACTTCCGTGTTGCAGTGTTACAAATAACAACTTGTTAAAATTCACATGTACTCGCAAGCAATTTCAATAGCTATCATCCTCAGGCAAAAAATCAAATACAAATTATTTTCAAATTATCTGCTTCTTAACGGACTTTACAAATTATGTAAAGCACGTAGATGGAATTTAAATTAATTAATTAATTTTTAATTGATTAAGATTAATTAATTAAAATTGAATAATTATAATATTTTCATAGAAACGTGTTGTTATGATGCAATCTTCCCAAAAATGGATTACATTATTTAAACAAACCAAATTATAATTTTGCAATCTAATTTATTCCACAGCCAAACATGGCACCATTAATAGCTATTTAAATATTTTTTGGAGAAGATTACGTCATAACAGCATGTTTCTATAAAAATATTATAATTATTCAATTTTAATATTTTATTCTAAATTCCATCTATGTGCTTTATGTAATTTGAAAAGTCCATTAATTAAAAAGCAGATAATTTGAAAATAATTTGTATTTGATTTTTCGCCTGAGGATGATAGCTATAAGCTATTGAAAGTGCTTGTGAGTACATGAATTTTAACAATTCTCTATTTGTAATGTTGCAATATGGAAGTGTCAAGTATCTAAAGTTATAACTTTTATTTTAAGCAGATTATTGTGCCTAAATTAATATTAATTAATGATACTTTAATTAGGACATTTGCTTTTATATCAAGTTATTATTTTATTTATAGAATAAAATTTTAAATTATTTTGAAGAAATTTTATTGATTAATGATTATTATAATCTGCATATAAATTATATATAATAGATATTTTAAAATCTAAATCAGTTTAGTAATATATGTAAGAACAAATAAACAAACTAAAAAAGAATAGAATATAATCCTGTTTGCATAGAAATTGCATTCCTGGCACAAATTTACAGTATAAACAAAGATTCACACAAACTAAGACAAATTATTATTAAGGAGTAGATGTGTATGCATGTGCATGTTTTTGTTTAAGTGTTGTGATGTTTAAACCTTAATATAAACACTATTTGAGTCTAAATAGATAAAAATTAAGGTTGTTTAATAATGCATATTTTATTGGCATTTATGATTTTTACTACTTATTGTTCAGATTGATCATTTTTTGGACTAAATAGAAGCTCTATAAACTTTATAGGTTGTTTGCATGATTACAAGTGCAGTTTTCAAATGATCTGGTCTGTTTCTGTTGTCTGTGCAGTGAATATTTTTTATGCATATACAGTTCACATGAGAAATATCATTCCACCATCCAACTACAGACGAGCACAGAAAATCTAAATCTTTTAAATTTGAACTATTTTATATCATAACTTCATTCTTTTAAAGTTCCACAAACAAACAGTTTTGTATTGTCATGGAAATCTCTCATTTTTCAAATTCTCAAAATTCTTTAAATTAATTGGATTAAAATTATTGTAAATGTTATCTTTATTAATTTAATAATTTTTTGAAAGATTTAAATTTTGTGCAGATATAATGTTTAATTAAATATTAGAGAATTTCTTGTGAGCAATGTAGTGAAGCTTTTATGTATGGAGTGTACACAAAGTATTCCATTATATTGAGATTGGTTCAACTGACAATATGGGTAAAACAGCAAAAAAAAAAAAAATAAAACTAATGCTGAATTGCTAAGAAAGTCAGGAATTTAGATCTTAGACATTTAAAGTACATATGCATTTTAACCTACAAATTTTAATGTATATTACTGGTGCTTTTAACATGCGTAATGCGTATTTCAGACATTTTACTATGCATATAGCAGTGCATATGTATGCACCTATATTGTGATTTTAAACACACAAATTCAGCCCCTAGTTATTATATAAAAATATATTAAAATTTGAATAAACATTCTGTAAACACATATGTACTAACCAACATAAAGCTTCAGCTTTTTTTTATATAGATAAATTAAAATTATTAATTTGTAATGAAAGTTTACATGCATGATTAGAAAGAAAATTATTTGCACAAAAATTCACTAAAAATTTTTACCTATATTAAAAAAAAATAACATCATCTGCAGAATGTCTACTAATGATGTAAATCATAAAAAAGTCATGAATTTTGCTAATTGGTCATAAAATTTTTTATGAGTAATTATCAAAATAAATTTCTCTAGTTTCTGAAAAGAAATAATCACTTCTGCCTTATCAATAATTAATGCTAATCATAAGGTACCTATTTTATATCAGATATTGGGTACAAAGCTGTTAATTACTTGGAAAATTTATCTGATTCACACTTGGATATCAGATACCTGATATCTGCAGCTACCTTTTAATACAAATATATTATTTAGTAATAAAATTTCTATGGAAATATTTGTATAGACTAATTCATATTAATTTGGTAAATCTTATTTTACATCATAAATGAAGTTTTGACAAATTAGTTCAGATAGACTTTGCTAGCAAAACCAGAATTGAAAAATAATTTACTTTCACTTACAAGTTAGTGAATTCAAGTCTTAATGTCATTTCATAACATGAAAACAATGAAATGAGCAGTGATATGTGAGCAAAAACAAATATTGAAATAAGATAGTGGTAGTTAATAATGAATTGATATTGATGCATTTATTGAGAAGAGAATTTAACAATTAAAAGAATATAATTAGTAAGCATATTGTTTCTAATTATCATATTTTAATCTTGTTCATTCTTAAGAAATTTGTAGTTCTAATTAGTGGTAAATATTTTTGCCAGGGAAAAGTTTAATATGTTGGAATGCCATTGATTTATAAAGAAGAAGAAAAATTCTCTTGAAATATCTTTGTTGATTCAATATTTGCACTACTTTCTGATTTTTGCTAGCATTTTACTCTATGTGAACTAAGCTAATGCATAAATAATAATTAACATTGCTGAAAAATCATATTTCAGGAGTGCAATTATCTACAGTTTTAGGAATTTATAAAGCATGAATGCATTATGTATGATTTTGAAAATAATTATGTATTTATTAAAATCAATTATCAAATTTAAATGAAAATGAAACATTACAACAGAAATTATGGTAACGTATGAATATATCAATTTTTAAAGTAGGTAAAGAGAAAGATATGGCTGCTAAGATAAGGTTATATAGAAGCATAAAATTCAAATACGATTAATACTGTATTTCAATAGCTATCATCCTCAGGCAAAAAATCAAATACAAATTATTTTCAAATTATCTGCTTTTTAACGGACTTTTCAAATTATGTAAAGCACGTTTTTGTAAAGCACGACTTTTCAAATTATGTAATTCACTTTATAATTTCTCAAGCATAGACCCTCAGCAGTAATGTAAATCACATACAACATCTTATTTTGCCAAGGAAAATGTTTGATAATCATGAATGTTTTCAGCTTGCTCTACAAGCCATCTTCAAGTGTTAAATTACATTCTAATGGAATTTCAAATAAAACAAATTCAAATATGAATGAAAGAACACAAAACAACTTTAAAAGGATGAATGTTACACAAAATCAAACTCAAATTAATAATAAAATATGAAACATATAATATAATTACAATGTATAAATATACAATAAGAAGCCAAATATGAAAAATGTATAGAAAGATTATTTCTGTGACCCAAGGGCAATCTACAAATTGGTATCTTTTAGTTTTTTCTCCACAATGTGTTTCCATGCTGATGGTAACCCTTCAACATCCCTAGTGTTCAGACACCTGTCTATTACCCTACTTCTGTATATTTCTAACTTTTCCATATTTATTGCTAATGATGGTGAATGCACCATTTTTATGGTGTCAGTCTTTTCCCATACAACACTGTTCTTTTTTTATGTTATATTTTTCTGATTCTTTATGATCTGCAATCTCATTCATGATGCTATTTAAGTTTTTATTATATGTCAACTTAGATATCTTACTGTTTCTTGTTTTCATTCCTCCTTTGTCTTCCTTAAACCTTTTGATGAGACCTTCGACCAATTTCTTTTTGTATTCTATTGTTATGGTGATATTTTTAATTTTGTTAAGCTCTCTTATTCTATCATTAATGATAATACAATATAGAAAAGCTCTTTCTGATCAGTGGTCAAAAAGCCAAAAGTTTATACATTTGTGGATCACTGGAGTATGACAAGATATATAGTGGGTCATGCTTTGGTTTAATGAAAACTTTTGTGTATAAATTTCCATTCTTAAATGTGATGTCAATATCCAAGAAATATATGCTTGTTGTACTTTCATGCTTCAATTTGAGACTCAACCCATTATCGTTAGCATTGTGTTCAAAAATTTGTTATAAGACTAATTTGCACAATATGCCTGAAACTGGGCTCCCTATGGGGACTCCTTATTGTGCAAATTGGTTTTACATAAATTAGAGAAAAATATCCTTACTCTCTCTCTTCATGAATGATATCATTTTGTACAAAAGATATGTTGATGAGGTGTTTGTAATATGGAGAAGTAACAGCAGAATACAACATTTTCCTTGACAAAATAGGTGTTGTATGTGATTTGAGTCAATTTATAAATTATGCAATCAGATATTTAGGTAGCCATATCCAAATTAACTTAAGTATCTTTATAAAGTTTTGTAATCATATAACAGTTTGAATCTACTTTATACTGCATTTTCTCTATCAATGTCACTCCACTAATTGTGAAACTGTATGATAAATCAAACAATCGTCAGATTAAAAGTATCAATTTATTTTATTGGTTTTATATATATCCATTATGCTGTAGTGTTTTTAATTTATCATCATCATTATTCATCTATTTTAGTTTATTTTTAACAAATGTAAATAAAAGGTATAAAAAATTGGCTTTGGATCATGAATTTTTAAACCAGTAGATATCCTGTTGGCCTGTCTGGCAAACTGTATTTTGTTTTTTCAAATAACCAGGAAAAATATCACTTGTAATTTTTTGTTTTCTTGAGTCAATGGTTAATTTCCCTAATTTTTAGCTCCATGTAAATTTAGCATGTTACTTTAAATTTCAATATTTACATAAATATTACTTATTATTACTACTTGTATTAAAAATTCATATTATGTATTCTGAAACCATGTCTTGTTTTATCTGTTTTTATCATCACGACTAAGTGCATAGATAGACACTGGGCATTTCTACATCATCTTTATTCAGATGATGTAGAAATGCCCAGTGTCTGTCTATGCATCTAGTTGTGACAATAAAAACAAAAGTTCATATTATTTTAAAATGTTAAATATTACAATAACAATACAGTGGTACCTTGGTATATGTCTGCTTTAGAATACGTCCTGTTTGGACGAAATAAATTTTGCTCAGTATATGACTTAATTCAATTATATGCGCCATCTATGAACAAGTAGCACTATCGGTGTACTAGACCAGACTAGACATTCGCGGTGCAATGGTTTATAACTTGGTTAATTTTCTTCTGGTTTTAATTTGTATGTAAAATTTTATTATTTTTATGAGTCATGAATTGCAAAAAGGCAAATGAAAACAACATAAAACTAAAAAAATGACTAGAATCACAATGGAACTGAAAAAAGAGATTGTTGAGAAATATGAAGGTGGCACGCATGTTCGAGATTTTAATTGTTGCATGCCGTATTCTGAGAACGACGATATCGACAATCGTGAAAAATAAAGACGTTATTAAATCTGCTAACGTTGCAAAAGGGGTTAAATCAATTTCTAAACAGAGATCGAAGACATTAGATCATGTCGAGAAATTTCTTTTGCTTTGGATAACTGAAAAACGTGTGCTGGCGACAGCGTATCAGAAGCAATTATTTGCGAGAAAGCTAAAAAGATACATGCTAATTTCGTGAAAAATCAAGCGGGAACTAGCCAGGAAAGCGAGGTGTTTAAAGCCAGCCATTTTTTTTTACGTGAGAACGGACTAATCATTTTTACATTACTTCTTATGGGAAAGGTTGGTTTGGTATAAGTCCAAACATCAGGAATGGATTAAGATCGTATACCGAGGTTCCACTGTATTACAATATTACAATAATGTCAGATATCACAAAACGGAAAATGAAAGTTTTAATAGATATATAATATCACTTAGCATGCCACACAATTTAATGTGATGGGCCGCGGATTGGCCAGGCCTGATTTAAGTATATTAATGGTTAAAATATAATTAAAAGGCAATCAATTAGATGAACAATATTTATTCATACATAGTCTACTTAATCTTACTTAATTATAAAAAACGGTATTGATTAGAAGTGACACAACACTTGTACAACACTATAAAATAAAAATAAGCTAATCAGTACTTATCAGTTTGTATTTTTTTTAATTAAGCTTTGCACCTTTAAAGGTAATTAACTTTCAAAAATGTTTCAAAAATTCAAACAAAATAACTTTTAAAGTCAAACTAAAATTAAAAATGAACTTGTTTGTGTTTCTTAGTGTAACATATAAAATATTTAATCTTTTATTTATTTTTACAGGGTGGGTTAAAGTGTACCTAGGTAACCCCAATGGTGGCACTTCGGACTATTCGTGCTCCCGGCACGAATAGTCCAAACTATTCGAGGGTACTGCTGGCAGGCCACCCATTGTTTAACGTCACTAGTTATTGATTCATGGTAGTTCTTGTACAAAAGAAAAAACAGGAAACTTGTACTATAAATGTAGTTAACCTAACCAAACCAACCTAACTGAAGCACTGCCATTGGGGTTACACTCTAACCACTGGGTGTACTGTGGTGGCATTTCAAATTACACAAAATAATTTTTTTTTTACACTGGCACTTATTTGTAGTACATAAATCAGTTCGGCCTAAGTCAAACTAGTTAAGCCTAAAGTATTTAGGCCAAAATAGATTATCCTAGGCTAAACTAGTATATCCTGACATGCGTAGGATAAACTAGTTTGGCCTGAAATCAGGTTTGGCCGGTAACATATATAAGATATTTTATATGATTATAATTTATAATAATATAAATTTATTATTAACATAATAAATTTTTTTATGATGATGATTTTAATTATATAAAATGATACAAATTTTATTATGAATTTGTAAGACTGTATTTACTAAATAATAAATACATTAAATAGCATATAAGTTTTTTTAAAAATGAATATATGCTATAATATCAACTTCACACTGCATTACTCTATTGCTACATAACGATTGGTGTATATATTTTTAATAAATGAAAATAATTAGTTTTAATGATGAAATTATTTTATATTATATACAATTGAGTAAATTTAGAGCAAAATTAAAATAAATTTATACAATAATAAATTTTAAAATCCGGTTTTTAATTTTAGAGTGTTCAGCCTGATGCTTCTTCTCCAACACATGTAAGTTGTATTTATATATTATACTCTAACTTAAAAAAATGTATTTATATCATAATTAATTACAGTATTATTTAAATCATATTATTGATATATGCAATTTAGTAAAATATTAGATAATTTAATAAATAATTGTACTTTATTAAGTTTAATTTTTCATTATGCATTATTACTATACAATTTTAATATGGACACATGAACTTATAAACTATTCACTGTAATATGGTTGCTGTTTATTCAATTTCTATATATAACATCTCTTTAATCCAAAAAATAAGTTTGGTAGATGATCTCATAGCTTTCTGGTTAGAAACAGCTTTATTTTGTAAATTGGACTACAAATGCATTTCGGGTTGATTTAAGTTCCCAACCCCTCTTCAGTGCTGTACGAAAAAAACAACAATATAATTAGAGGCACGACATTACTCAGATATTACAAAAAAATATTTTTTACATTACAAACCACTTATGTATTTATTATATAAAGACATAAATTAAATTTTTTTTTCTACAATTGCATCTTCCATGAATATACACAACAGTCTACTATTTTATATAAAAAATTTTTATACAATAAATTACAATGGCTTAACACACTTAATTACATAAAAATATATAATTCTATTTAAAAATTTCATAAAAAACATCAATTTCCTTAAAAAGGATAATATTAGTATGGTCAATAAAATATCAATAACATTTATAAAAACATTAATAAACAACATAACAATAATGTAGATAATCTTAAAAAGGCAAGGATAGTTTATAAAATAGAGTGTAACTGTCAAAATCATAAAATTTATTTAAGTGAAACTAGTCATTTATTGGAAGTAAGAATAAAAGAGCATGATGTAGTTGTTTGGCTTGGATACAATAACTCTCCATGATACACTCACAATACATTCACACAAAAAACAGAAAATGTCAAATTAATAGAAATAATATAAAAATTTTACATAACCAGAAAGCTGTGAGATCGTCTACCAAATTTGTTTTTTGGATTAAAGAGACATTATATATAGAAATTATAAACTATTATTGAAATATTCTGAAGACATTAAGAAATATTTACTAATTACTATATATGTTTGTTTAGTTACAAAATAAGTATTTTTTATTAATTTCCCTAAAGAAAAGTTTGAAGTCATTTTAAAATTTCTGTTACATTCTTTTATTGTCTTCTTTATTAAAGAATAGCATGCTTTCAGTTATAACTATAAAAACACTAAAAACTTCTAATTTATTTATTTAATTTTTTTTATAAATTTAATAATTTATATGTATATATAAATATATAAAATTTCAAATTACTTGACTTGGCTTATGAGTCAAGTAATCAAACATTACTATAAAAATTTGGTAATATTTAGTTAATTGGTTTGAGTTTATGAACTCTTAATAAAATATTATTATTTTATTATATATTTACTGAAAGATATGAAATTATTTAAGGAGTACATTTGATATATATTTTATTTCAGGGTTACAACCGTCTTGTTTTATACAGCCGTCCTGTTTATTTTTGTTTATGTTGTTTTTTATTGATTGTTCTACAATTCTGCTTGGAAATAAAGGAACCTTATTCATCTTTAAGTCTATATGGAATAGTATTCACTAGCAGAGAAATACTTGAATGGGTTCGAGATGTTCTTGTTAGTAAGTAATTTTAGTTAACTAATAGTGTATTAAAACAATTATGCATAAATATTTTAAATATCTATTAAACATGATATTACTGAATAATTTAATTGTTTAATTTCATGACTTTAGATTTATAAGTTTGAACTATTTGACTTTCTATATTTTAAACATTCTTTAATGTAAAATATTAAAACACTAATTTTTAGTAGAAGAGTATAGAATTTGACAATTAAAAAATATATATATATGTATATATATCAAAAATTACAAAAATGTATTATATTTGATTAATTTTTAATTCTTTATTATTATTACAGCATTTACATTATTTTTTCCAATAATCTTCAGCCTTGGACTTCTACCTCAAGTTAATACTTTTCTGATATATTTTTTAGAACAAATAGATATACATCTGTTTGGTGGAACAGGTATGAAGCTTATAATATAGAAATTTAAAAATATTAACATAATTTACTTAAAATTGTATAGCAATAAACAATTTTTAATAAAACAGTATTTTTTTTCAGAAAACATTTCAACTTTTTTTTTCTTTTTGTCTGATTAACTAAATTATTTTTTGTTAAAATAACATTTTATCATGTATACAGTAAGGTGCAGAATTATACAGTGTAATTTTTTTTTTAAAATCTTTTGAATTATTTAGATTAGATCGACAAAATTTTACATAATTATTTAGCATTGTCTTCTAATGACTTACACCAAATATCATCCTAACTGATTAATCCAAACATTAATTACACAAAAATAGCCATTTGAAGATGGTGCAAAATTCTATTTATTCACTGAATTGCAAATGAAAAAAAATATTTATACATTTATCAATTTTCTGTGTTTGGGAATAATTGCAAATATATCCTTTGGCATTGAAATAATTAAATTTTGCAGTCCTCTAACACTGATTTATGCCACTCTCTTGTGATAGCTAATTTCAACTCTCCACCTGTTTAGAACTGTTTTTCATTTTGATGCCCCATAGATTTTTGATAGGGTTTGGGTCANCAGTGGATGAATTAGTGGATGATACGAACATCACATCACGTTGCAAGCTTTTAACACTAACTACTTACATCAACATAACCAAATAGCGATTATAATACATCAAAATCTTGCAACAAACATAAATTTCTAGTCAGAAACCATACTACAAATACACTCCTCATTTTCTGTGTTTGGGAATAATTGCAAATATATCCTTTGGCATTGAAATAATTAAATTTTGCAGTCCTCTAACACTGATTTCTGCCACTCTCTTGTGATAGCTAATTTCAACTCTCCACCTGTTTAGAACTGTTTTTCATTTTGATGCCCCATAGATTTTTGATAGGGTTTGGGTCAGGAGAGAGTGCTGGCCAGTCAATTATACTGATGTTGTTTGATGAAAACCACCATTTGCTTTCAACATCACTTATATAAGTATGTATGGGAGCATCATCATGTCATAATTTCTGTTTTGCTCTTCTGATTTTTTTTCCAATAGAAAGGATATGTTGTGCTAGCAATTTCTGATATGCTATTGTATTCATCCACTGACTTAGAAAGACAATTTCAGATTTTCCAAGCTTTCCAAATTATTACTGATCCAGGTCTTGGATATATTTAAAATAATCTTGCTCTTCTTTTCTGATGTTATGGCAATAGTGTTAATACCCATCCGGGCTACCCAAGTTGAACATTTTACATCACTGAAAATGATTTCTCATCACTCAGCTGTCCAACTTATCTTTGTCTTTGCTCATTCTACTCTTGCTATTTTATGATCTTTCAGACAGGCTTGATTGTCTTTTTTGAATATTTTAGATGAGAAGATCACTCTTCAAATGGTCTATTTTGAAACAGAATTTGATTTGCAGTAATATTGCTATTACCGTGTTTCCCCGAAAATAAGACATCCGCAGAAAATAAGACCTAGCACAGATTTTGCTGAATTGCGGAATATAAGACCTCCCTCCAAAAGTAAGACCTAGCGAATTTTTTTTAGTCATAACAGTCATCGACAGATGGTTGAAAGTGGCCATTGGCTTTTTTGAAAGTACAGCCACTGATTGGTCAGCAGACAATTACGCCACACGGCATGATTTGCATAAGACTATGGCTTGGGAATCACAGATTTGCATAACGTTACGGCTGGTGATGGCTAATTGGTCGGCCGGGAATCACGCCACATGACATTTGCATAGTGCTACGGTTCAGTAAGCACTAATTGGTCATCGAGTCCGATGTTGACGCTATAAAAAGGCGACAGTTCGACACACCGGATATACGTCACTCTCGTCTAAGTTCGACTTGGAAATTTTTTTGTTCAATAATAAATGTGAATTCTTCTTCCTGGAAAAAATAAGACATTCCCTGAAAATAAGACCTAGCGCATTTTTCAGAGCAAAAATTAATATAAGACACTGTCTTATTTTCGGGGAAACACGGTACTAGCAGCTCATCAAATCATTTTTCTGTCAAGGCTTGAAGATGAAGATGAAGATGACCTTCCACTTCATTTCTTACTGTGATAATTATCTGGATTGTTGTTGTATTTTGTAATGACATCTCTAGAGCATTGAATGGTAGCAAATATTACACTTATTGACTTGCCATTTGAGTGTAAACCATCAATTTCATCTTTTTAACAGTTAGCACCTTTGTACTCAAAGTTTAACCCATTCGATGTTGAAATTCTTCTCTGTTGCGTGTGACGTCATGTTGAATTTTCGTTGATGTTAAGCCTAACAAATTTTTTTTAAAATAATAATTGTGTTTACTGTGTCATTAAAAATTATTTTTTTATGTTTCACAAAGAAAATAAATATATTGAAAAATATAAAAACAAAAAAAAATTTATATTTTAAAAGTTCATTTTAATATAAAAATTGTGACGCATAGCAACATCTATCAATAGTATCAAAAATGTTCTGATGCAGACACAAAAATATTTGGGATCACCCATGCAGGTCGATGAGGTCAACACGAAAATTTTCAGGAACAACACAGGACAGGTTAAGCTGCAACTTACACTCTGATTTTTAAGTAAAGAAAAATGCAGTATCCACTTACCTTCAGCATTATGCATTAAAAATTTGTGTATTTTTACCATAGTAATCTATTTGTACTTACCTGCATATAATTTTGCACCACTCAGGAATGACTATTTTTGCATAACTTATATTTGGATTAATTGATCAGGATGATATTTGGATATTTGGTGTGTGTCTTTAGAAGATGATGATAAAAAGATATGTAAAATTTTGTCCATCTACTCTAAATAATTCAAAAAATTTTTTAAAATTACATTAGCATATAATTCTGTTTTTGTATTGTATGTCTATTACTTTTCATAACAAATTCAATTTTTTGTAGCATAAAGACAATATTAAAGAGCTATAACAGTGACTATATACAGTCATAGTGCTCTTTAATACACTTTTATAGCATTCTACTATTTATTGGTAGTATGTTATTGTATGTATTCTTGGTTTCCAGAATTAAGCTTTTTTTTTTCTCATCTCTTTGAATATGATCAAAGAAAATTAAGTTTATAATAACAAATTTAGTCTATAAATAAAGAAATTTAAAATAAATAAATTTATTTTGTATATATTATTTTAATGGTAATTTTCTTAAATATTTATATGCAGCTAGTACTGGCCTGATATCTGCTGTGTATTGTATAGTTAGGAGCTGTTCAGCTGTAACGTTTCTTTATGGATTTGCATATAGTGCTCTAAAAGTAAGTTTAATATTCACATAAAAATTAATTTTATTATTTAAGGTTTTATTTATACTCATAAACAATGGATTTTGCAAATAAATCAGATCTTATTGTTGAACGTGAAATAAATATTGCCATTATATATTTTACAAACGTATTAATAATTTTTCTATTTTTATTCATTAACTTAATCATTTTTGAGAAATGGTCAAGTTAATACTATTAAACTTACACAGCACTGACCTAGATCTAATACAATACATAAAATGTGCAGACTGCAACATGCAGTCTTGGGTTTGGAAGGAGCTCCATAATAAGCACATTAACAATCTCAGCTAAGAACACATTGACAAAACTACAACAACCTGGTGATTGACTCATGGTTGTCTCTTTGGAAAGACAGAAGGATTCATCATTGGAAAGACAGAAGGATTCATCATTGCAATACAAGACCAAAGTCATAAATACAAGAAACTACAGAAAGTGCATCTTAAGACACAATACTCACTTGTATAAAATCCCACATCAAGCACGAGACTATTGCCATAACATTAGAAAAGAAGAGCAAGATTATTTTAAATATATCCAAGACCTAGATCAGTAATAATTTGGGAAGCTTGGAAAATCTGAAATTGTCTTTCTAAGTCAGTGGATGAATTAGTGGATGATACGAACATCACATCACGTTGCAAGCTTTTAACACTAACTACTTACATCAACATAACCAAATAGCGATTATAATACATCAAAATCTTGCAACAAACATAAATTTCTAGTCAGAAACCATACTACAAATACACTCCTCAGCTAATCTTAGAAAATGGCACATAAAATATACTATGACTGTGTTATAGTGTTATAATCAAAGATGAAACAATACATTAGAAGACCATATGTTACATGCATTGACATACAAAACAAAATTACACACCATAGAAATGTTAGTGTACCAAACACCCATAATATACAAAATACATCATTGAAAAAAACTGAAAAATTAATAAACAGTCAGAACTCATCCACAAAATAAAATGCTTATAAAAAATGGATGAGATAAGTATTATGCCAGTAATCCTTCTTTGCACAAGATTATACCACATACACTATACAAAAGGTCTTGAAACATTAGGGTTTCATAACAACACATACATCATACTATAGAAGGCTGCCATACTAAACATGCATCATATTGTCAGGAAATTTTTAAACACAAATACATACATGAACAGCACATAAACAAAACATTTTTGTTTTCTGTAGTTATGCCTTAACTTTGGTTTTTCAAAGCACTAGGC
Organism: Centruroides sculpturatus; assembly: GCF_000671375.1. NCBI lineage: Eukaryota > Metazoa > Arthropoda > Arachnida > Scorpiones > Buthidae > Centruroides > Centruroides sculpturatus. Next base: position 65,015 of record NW_019384582.1, on the reverse strand, counting down.
ACCAATCTGTTTATTGGTGCCTAGTGGTTTTTCAGGAAGAAATGCATCACAGGAGATTTTGTAGACACACTTGCAGACAATGCATCAGGGATAAGTGTTTATTGTACTGATTATACAATGCGTCATTTCAGGTCTGCAGTACTATCAAATGGAATTTAATTGCCAAAATTCATGTATGTGGTTAAACCATTTTCAACTAATGTAGGTCCTGCTGCATAATTGTAAAGCTTTTTTTTTTTTTAAATACTTGATAAGTAGATGAAAGCAGGAACACACAACATTACCAGTTTTTTTTATGTTATTTTTAGTTTTATTTAAATAAAATTAAGCACAACAATAATAAAAAAAAAACTGGTAATATTTCATATATTAAACAGAACAAGTTCAATCTTCACAACATACTTAGTTGTGAGTTGCAGAATTATGCATTTGGGCTACATTAGTTGAAAGCAGTTCAACCACACACATGAAGTTTGTGCAATTTATTTCCATTTGACAGTATTGCAGACTTGAAATGATGCATTATATAACTGGTACACTACACACAATCCCCTATGGCACATTACTTTTGAAACACCCTATATATTCCATGTAGGCTACACTCTATCAACACAATAACAATAATATTGTGTTGATAGAGTATAGCCTACATGGAATATAACAATAATAATTGTTATTGTGTTGATAATTTGTTGTAATATATGTATTATAAGCACCTAGTAGTGATAGTAAATTATTAAAATACATATATTCTCTTGGATCATAAGATTAATGCTCTTAGTAGAGAGAAATTAAATTATTTTAAATAAAAATATTTTAAAATTGAAAATTTTTAAATATTTTAATTCTAATCAGATTTTTATTAGATGACTAGATACAATTATATAACATATATATAAACTAGATGATGATGGCATTATATAGTTATAATATAGTCTTATGAACATTCCTTTTCACATATATGAGAGTGATGAATTTATTGAAAGGATAGGATTAAAAATGATAGTTCTATTTAGAAATAAATTTTAAATGTTGTTTTAATAGGAATATACAATATGTATGAAGACTCTATAACTTTTAATTTTAGTGTTATTATAAAGTAATTAATTATAACTCATAGAAATTGTCACTATTTAATATAAAATTATAAATAATGTTATATTTAATATTTAATCATATTAATCATTAAAAAATATTTAAAAATCTACTTTAGGAAAATAACAATCCCAGTCAACATTTAATGTTCTCTATTTATTGTGGATTGCTCGTATCTCTTTGTTATCATTTAAGTAGAAGTTCAAGTGATCCAACAGTATTATGGTAGGAATAATTGTTTCATTCAAAATTTTCTATTGAAAATATTGTTATTAAATTATTTATTGTTAAAATCAAATATTTATTTTTTGTTTAAGTATTTCTCATACTACATTTTTTTAAATTTGTTATAACAATTTAGAAGGAACATGTTTATTATTTAAAATAAATAAAATTCTTAAATTATATAATAAAATTGTGTAGAACAACAAATATGTTAAATGGGTTGTTTTAAGATGAGAATGATCGAATATTTGGCTAAAAATATATCTTTTATTAAAAATGTTGCTTATTTTATTATATTTATATATTTAATGTTTTTATGATAAACAATTGTCATAAAGAAATATTTCACAAATTTAGCACAATTATAAATATACATATAAGTATTTTACAAGAATCATAAATTTAAAACTTTTTTAGGAGTTTATTAAAACGACATCTCTGGTCTGAAGAAACATCTGATAAAAATAAAAAAGAAGATGGTACCGAATTAATTGATCCATTACCACAAAAATTAGGAAATACTGTAGTAAGTAATCAACAAATTCTCTCATCATTTTTCAACATTTTAATATGCTGGTATTTTATATAGTAGAGTCCTGTACAATGTGGGGGATTTATTATGCATTATCACATGATTTATGAAAGTTTAAACCTTAGCCTACAAGTTAAAAAAAAAAAAAAAAGAACATATACCTCTGATTGACATAATTTGAGGGTGTTGCTTGCTTTATTTGCTCATTGTACGGAACCCTGCTGTATATTATTTTTCTATTTTTATTAATTTTTCTTGTATATGAAACGTCTCTTTAATCCAAAACTTATTTGGTAGATTGCTTCACACTTTTGGATTAAAGAAATGTTTCATATACAAGAACCAATAGACAGCAACCATATTATAGTTTAGTTTTTATTAATTGTATT
>NW_019384582.1:29437-62674 GCF_000671375.1 Centruroides sculpturatus | reverse complement strand
ATTCAAAGTAATTATTAAATTTTTATTTAATTATTAAGTATAAAAAATTTTATATAAATTACTCATAAAGTAAATTAGCAAATAGTTAAAATCTGTAATTATACTGTAGAATTAAAAAATATAGTAAAAACTTTTAAATTCCATTAACTGCAGATTTTGTGCTCCAAGTGTAAACAGTTTTTATTGTTGAATATTATATATATAACATTGTTTAATTATAAATTTATTCATTAAATATTTAAATTTTTCTCATTGCAGAAGCTGCCAAAATAATGTGGTTTGAAAAAGCAGAAATATGGTTATGGTTTTTAGAAAAAAATGTGATTTATCCTCTTGTATTTCTCAGTGCCTTGACCACAGATTCTCCAAAAATTGTAAACAGCTTTGGTCTGTTGTAAGTTTTTAAATAACTTTTTTATTTTGTAAGTGGAATATTCTTAACATTATTATTTTTATTTACTAAGTTGAAATCAAGTTTAAAAAGTAACACCATAAAAATTATTTATTTAAAGCAAAAATTATAACTAAATTTTTATTTGAATACATATCCTTAATTAAAAGTTTCATATTAAATGTTTAAGCTGGTGAATATAAAATCTAAAATTCCTAAAATCTTTATAATAAAATTCTATTTTATTTAAGAGTCATCACACAATATTTTTAAATATTCATTTTATTAAATAAGAAAAATGTTATTTATTTTTCAGAGGAGGTTGTTTAGTGGTGGTAATTTGTAGTTTGAAGTGCCTGCGCAGTGCCTTCAATGATCCTTCTCATCATTTTCTGGTGCTCATTTTTACTGTTCTTTTTTTCAAATATGATTATTCTGGACCTCCTGAACCATTTCTCATCAACTTTTTTGTTATGACTATTTTATTTAATAAAGTAAGTACATTATTTTATTATAAGTATTAACAAAAAATAAATAATTCTTCAAACAGTAAAATGTTTTACATACCAGTTACACACAAAACAAAAATCCTTCATTATTTCTTTAAAAAAAATAATAATTTACTTATGTATACAAATGAGTATAGTATAAGCATACATAAAAATATAATCTTATATTGTCTTATTTTCAATAAAGCATGGGATTTCATTACATTGTAAGTGTTTATCTTTTACAATGTACTGTTACTTTTCAGTATCAATGATTAGTATTTTATCTGTGCTAATTTGTTTGAGATTTGCCATCTTAGTATTAGTTGCATTACTAATTTTTAAAGTAGTTCATTTGGCACAACGGTTTCTACTATGGTTATGTGCATATGCAAATGATTTTGGTTTGTGCTACATTAAGTGCAATATTAATCTCTCTAATTTTAAAAGTGCACCTATAAGAAACTATAAAATTATTATATAGTCTTTATTAAATCTATTTACTTCTGTAGTAATTACAAATTTTCTGTTAGTCACAGTTTAATACAAAGAAGACTCTATAACTTTTTAACTTTAGTGTTATTATAAAGTAATTAATTATAACTCATATAAATAATTTATATTTATTTTTTATTCAGAAAGCTCGACTTCGTTCAGATATTATTATTTGTGTACTCATCTCCATTCTAGTATTTGCTGTGCATGTTAGTACAGTATTTATTGCTTTACAAGTAAGTAATATTATGATTTTATTTAATAATTAATAATTATTACTATTATTAACTTGCATGTTTTTAGACATGCTTATGTTGATAGCATTAGAGACTGATAACAATAGCCTTTATTACAATTTGAGAATTCTATTGTAGGTATCATTTTAGAAAATATATTATCTTTGTATATAATTTTTATTTTACTTCATGCATTACTTTGCAGCTAAGGTTTAATAATATTTCTCTTCTAGATTTTTTATAACAAATTTATATTTATTATGCAAGGTCCAAAATATTAAAGACACAAATCTTATATCAGAGTTCATAAAACTTATGGAACCTTTTTAAACTATAAATGCCAGTACTGGACTTTCTGACTATAAAATAAATGAATATACAAAATAATTAGTATATAACTCAAATGTTTCAAATTTTGATTTAGTATTTACAACAATAAAATTGGCTATTAATACAATTAACAAAATTATAATTATTTAAAATCTCAAACAATTAACCTGATTAGGGAAAAGAATCTAGCAGGAAAAAAACCCTTAATCAGTACCAATCAAATCAATTACAATTCAACAGCTCTATACTGACTAATAGAAGTGAAGGTTACTGCCAGTTTGACAATGGTTTTTTTATACATGTCTGATTTACATACTAAACATGCTGACAAAAAATAAAATTTTGCTTAACTGTGTCTTTACCAGTATCTGGTTACAAAATATAAGTAGAATATTATTTATTATTTTAGTCACATTTAAATCCTAAATTAGTGGGATGTAATTCTATTTATTATTAAAGTCTTATGTAAATGAAGCTGTAGCTGGGAAGAATTGGAATAGTTTACAATACATGTTTGTCTTTTTGCAACCATCCTAACCTTAAATACCTTAAATACTTTGTCATAATCTTCACAAAAGCATGGCTTCTTTGGTGGGAAAGAATTCCATTCTATAACATTAATAAAAATGTCTCTTGCCAGGCCCCACACTAACACAATTTGGTGGCAGATTACTGGACATACCAAAGAAGTGAAGTACTACATTAGTGAGATTTTACTGTATAAATAAAAAATTTTTTCTTCTTACTTCACAATTAAAGAAAAGCAACATTACTGAAAAAACTTTGAGGTTTAATATACCACTATAAATTACTAAATGTATATTCAGTCTGTTAATTCTAAAAAAATTTCTTATAGNCTATTTTATTTAAGAGTCATCACACAATATTTTTAAATATTCATTTTATTAAATAAGAAAAATGTTATTTATTTTTCAGAGGAGGTTGTTTAGTGGTGGTAATTTGTAGTTTGAAGTGCCTGCGCAGTGCCTTCAATGATCCTTCTCATCATTTTCTGGTGCTCATTTTTACTGTTCTTTTTTTCAAATATGATTATTCTGGACCTCCTGAACCATTTCTCATCAACTTTTTTGTTATGACTATTTTATTTAATAAAGTAAGTACATTATTTTATTATAAGTATTAACAAAAAATAAATAATTCTTCAAACAGTAAAATGTTTTACATACCAGTTACACACAAAACAAAAATCCTTCATTATTTCTTTAAAAAAAATAATAATTTACTTATGTGTACAAATGAGTATAGTATAAGCATACATAAAAATATAATATGCATTATAGATTTCAATTTTAATCCCTTTATTATATTAAAAAATACTATAATTTAGTTTCATTCATTTAATTAAATTTTTTTCTAATTACAGTTAACAAGTTCTGCCAAAGAATTTACTAATTTGTTGTCTATTTTAGTTATTCTGTTCAATTGGAAATTTCATTTTTTTTATTTAGTGTTAATATTAATAATATATTAACTATTAAAATTATAATTACATCTTAATAATTAAAATTTTTACAGAGTTAAAAAAGTACTCTTGCTTTAATAAATTGTTTTTTAAAATTCAACCTCAAATAAGGATTACATCAAAATTCCAAGTATAAAACTGTAAATTCAGAAATTAAAGTTTAATTTGTTGTTTGATATTTTTTTTATCAAATTGACAAAACATTTCTAAGGCACTAGTTGATCCATAAGTATTATGGGCCCTTGGGATTCACAGACCACAGATTAAGAATTAATGTTGTTTATTTGTACATTATTTAAATGTACAAATGAATGATAAAGTGCTAAAAATATTAGTTAATAACAAATAAATTTTGATTTTTGAATTTATAGTTTTATATGTTATATTATGATGCTAAGTTTTATAATTTTATTCCAAAATTACTTTCATACAATTATCATAATTGTATGAAGTATCTATTGTGTATCTTTCAAACATCAAGCACTCTGATTAGACATATTTAATTTACATTAACTAATGCAAATTCATCATGTTTATTTGTATTTAAAATCTTCACTTGATAAACTTGAATATTATTTTTGATATAAACATTTAGAACAATTGACAGGATTTACATATTCAATATGTAAAACTTATTTCATGATAAATTACAAATACATCCAAACAAAAATGATTATGTATTTTTAAAAACTAGATAATCTGATAAAAATAATTCTGATTATGATATGTAATTTTATTTTACATTTTATGCAGAATAAAAAGTTATAAAATTTTAAACAGCATTATCAAATCATCATAGAACAATGTCATTGTTAACATTTCTCTTGATTGAATATTTTACTTACAAATCTAACATGAGAACTTAAAATTCAAGTTTAAGGATCACATTTTATCACTATCACTTTTTATCATAAGCTAACAAGTTTTCTGTCTTTTATTTTTATGTTTATACTACTGTACTATTATGTGTTTCATAATATGCTTTATTAATTATTTTCTTTTCAGTTTTATGAATTCCTTCTCAAGGTACGTTTTATTATTACATATATTGCACCCTGGCAAATAACATGGGGTTCTGCCTTTCATGCATTTGCTCAGCCATTTAGTGTGCCTCGTATCCTTTATTATATAATAAACAGTAGAATAAATTTATACACAATACTCTTTACATTTTTTTATTTTTTATTGTACATTGATTTTACAGGGGAATTATATTCCATTGTTTTATTAGTTTAATAAGCAAATTTTTTAATAATAAAGTGTTCTATTAGGATATTATTAATTAGTTTTTTTTATCTATTAAGAATGAAGAAATTCAATAACTGTCAAAACTTTTACAGGGATCTACATTTTGAAAATTGTTTTTACAACTTTTCACTATTAAAATTTTTTTTTCAAATATGTACTAAATGTTAAAAACAATGATAGTTCAAAGTTGATAAATATGATGGATGAACAATGGTCTCCAATTTTTGTTTTCTTTAATTTTTCTATTCATATTTTTGTTATATCTACTTCTGAAGAAAATGACTTCTGTGAATGTTTAATGTTTTCCAACAAAATTTTCTTGCTTATCTTGAAGTTCTGGTGTTTATCAGAATTTATGGTTTCCTCTTGTTTCAGAAAGATGTGATGAATTATAGTGCTTTTTGAAGACCACTAACAGAATGATTTAAAATCTATAAGTTGTCTAAAGTTATGGAATGTACAAACTAAAATTTATAAAAGTAATACTATAAACAAAACTAATAATAAACAATATAATTAATTTCAAAATATATAAGAGCACTTTTACATTTATATTTACTTATTATTCAGAGCTTTTCAGTTTGTTTAAATTGAATAAAGAATATAATGGTTGAAAAGAACACTGTTTAAATTTTAAGCAATACTATGAAGATTACATAAATTTTTCTGTAATAGTAATAAAAATGCAAAAACTGATATTATTTTAAATTTAAATTAAATATAGATAGATGGAGTTACAAAATATTAAGATTTTGTAAAGAATTTTTTAAAGATTGAAAAAGGAAAGATTATCAGTTTGAGGTATATAATGATAATAGTACATTATTTAAATTGAATGAGAATTTTATCGATGTAGAAAAAATTATGACTATAAGTATAGATAGAATAAGATAAAATGGATTTTCTACATGTTTTATAAATTCCACAGAATCCCAAAGCATTTGGGAACTATTATTTTAAACTAACATTGTCAGTTAGTCTGCACATCTTTTTGTGTTCTATTAATCTTGTTCTTATCACATGTATTGTAGCAATAATATAAACATACTTTTTGTTACCATAATAATAATTGGTAAAATCCTAATAATTCCAAAATTGTATTACTACTCTTGATTTTGTTTCTTCTTAATGTTCATGAAGAAGCTGCTATCAGTTGGACAAATAAAGATCTGATAGAGTAATTTATAAGATTATGTTTCTTGAAATAAAAAGCAACTTTTAGAGAATTTTAAATTTGTTCTACTAATTCTTTTGACTGTTACATTTATCAAAGCAGATCAGAATATTCTGCCACACTTTTCCTGATACTCTGGTTTATTCATTTTCAAAATCATTTTACAAAAAATTGTTAACTAGGACCAATGAATCAGGCTTATATTCACAGCAATAACAATAAGCCTGAATCATTGATTCTAGTTAACTTTTTTCTTTTTTTGATAAAATTAGTAATGCAGGCAAGAAGCTCTGTAATAAATATATTAATTTATATTGATTGAAATTATTTGAGTCGTTATTGAAGCATTATTAATATTTTGAAGTATTTCTACTTAATTATTACCAATTATGTATTTATATGAAAATACATAATTGCCATCAAAATACCGTCATTCTCATATAAGACAACCTCACATATAGAACATCAAAATACCGTATTTATTCTCATATAAGACAACCTCACATATAGAACAAGGTGTGACTTTAAAGATCAAAATAAAGAAAATTAGATTTATTAACACAATTCTAATTTTATTTCATTTAATTACAAGCAAAATATCAAATGAATGTAAATGCACATATTGTCCCACAAAAATTACTGGCATTTTAAACTTTAAGGAAAAAGCTTGTAAAATCGACAACATGTAAAGCTGGACAATCAGGAACCTTTTCTTGTCAATTCTTAACAATCTAATCCACTCTCTGTTGATTACACTTATGAACTTCTCTGAATTCTGATTTTCAAATAATCATCTGTTTTCACATGGGAATGGATTAAAACTTATATTGGGCTCTCGTGTGATTTTGGAATTTCGATTTGGAATTCAATTCAAAAGCTTTGCTTTTCCTATTGCTATTCATCTTTACTCCTGACAATATACAAGAACAATTCAAACAACCCAGATAAAATTATTGTTTTTAAATACAAGAGAGTAAACGTCTAGTAAAAAATGTGAATACACGGTTCACAAAAATTATTTGCAAAAACGTGAAGAATCTTTCGCTCATGACCTAGGAATTTGAAGCTGTGATAAGTGAATAAAAACCTTGTCTTATATGTGAGTAAATATATGTGATTAAATTTCAAAAATTTGTAGTTCACAACAATATTAATGCATTTAAACTCATAAAAATTGCATTTTTAACTTATATAAAAAAATCAAAATGATGACTGCACTTTGCATAGTTCCAACTTTAAAACAAAAACAATGCTATTTTATATGCAACAGTTTTTATCTCTTATTAGGATTTTTTGATTGCTTATATATCATTTTTATATTTTTGCAAGCAGCAAATGGCAAAAAATAATTAAAACATATAATTTTATATAATGCTTACATCATTTAGATTAAAATTTTAATGAAATTTTTTGTATTATAATGAAATTTTGAAATAATTAATTTTCAAATAAGTGATTTGTAATATCAAGCATAATATATATACATATTTAAAAAATATAAGAAACTATAAACATCTTTATTATGTCCTTTCACACACCTCAGGAACAAAACTGTCTTTTTCTTGGTAAAGTTGTAATGAAGATGTTTATAGTTTTTTCTTGTTTTAAATATTAATGCTGTCCTGGCCAACATGTTAATTAATAATATAATCAGTATAACACTGGTTATTTGAATCCCAATTATCTGAATTATCAGTTGATTTTATCACTGCAGCCAAAAATGTGAGCTTACTCTTTGATATATGCTCCTTCTATTCACTGAGTCAGTCTCATGAGTATTATTCCTGTCCATTCCAATCTGTTCTGTTGTTATTGTCATATATCAGTGTTTAGTTCTGTTCTGTTTGATTTCAAAAATATATTCTATTTTTTTTTTTATATACTTTTGTATAAATACAAAGTTGTAGCAATTTATGTGTAGTTTATAACAAAATTATTTTTAACCTAACTTACATAGTCCAAAAATTATTGAGATTTTGATTGTCAGACAGAATTGGGACACAAAACTAAGCTATTTAGATCTAACTACAACAGCTGAAATAAAGTTAATAACATAAAATTAATTAAAGAATTTTAGGAATAAGAAGAATAAAAATGTAATACTAGAATTAATTACGTAGTAATAATAATGATTAACTGTTTATATAAGTATTATATGATAAAACATAAAAGTTTAATAGTACAGTATGACCTCGATTATCTGGACTAATTGGGGATGAAAATAGTCTGGATAAGGAAAAATCCGTATAATCGAAAAAATAATAATTGACAGTGAAAGACATGTACAGTACATACAGTATGAATAATTTTTATTTGTCTAGATTTACATATACTGTAGCTTCAATATTAAATTATTTTTATTAAGAAATTCAATTATTGTTTAACTTCATAATTTTTTCCTTTGTTTTTTTATATCTGAGATCGTTGATGTTCCAACACCATATTTATTAGATAATGATCCAGACTCACCATATTTCAAACCATTGATTATATCCAATTTATCTTTAATGATAATACAACACGTTTTCTTTTCAATGACATATCGGTAGTAATAAAAATAAATACCGTATTTAAATCATGATCAAATTTTCAAGAAACAAACGTTCATATTGAATTTGGACTACTACTTGACCAGCACTAACAGACTGCCTATTGTTTAAAGGCCCTCTGGTGTCACAAGAAGACGAATTTTATAAAATAAAAAGCAGTTGAAACTGTCGAATTTTTATTCATAAAAATGCAAACTATTTATTGTTATATGACAAGTAAAATTTTTTCGTTGCATTCACGGGTTTAAGTAATGCATAAACCTTCGAGGCGGTAGCTTATGTCGCCCATGCCTTACGCTGCCCTTGGCCATAGAAATGATGCAATTTCAATATAAATTATTTATAAATATGTGTGTCAAGTTATATTTTTATTACAAAAAAAATGTATTAAAGAGTTTACGACCACTGTGCCGGGTGAGACGTTGTTGGAACAAAAAAAGTTAAGCCTATGTGTTCCATCATGTACATAAACAGTATCACAATTCGCCAAGTGCAAATCAGCAAATTCAAAAAATTTTTGTTTATTTTGAACAATCCGGATAATCAAGGTTCTACTGTATATTAAAAATTTATTTTAGTCATCAAAAACTGGGTTCAGATTAAGAGACACATGCACAAATAACTTTTACTGCAGAAAATCAAGTTGTAAAATTGGTTGGTTGTAAAATTAATATGTTGGAATAAAGATTATTTGTACAAGTGTTTCATTTAAAAATTTATTTCTTTAACTCAATTGATCAGATTCAGCAATGTTATTTATTCAAGCAACTATATCTTCCATATTATCAACTCCATTGAGTCCTGTATTGGGTAGTGCAATTTTTTGTACATCATATGTTCGACCTATTAAATTTTGGGAACGAGATTATAAGTATGTATATATTTTAAATATTTTTTCTTATCAGTAATTTATCTCATACTTGCTTATTTAAAATGCCAAAATTTATTTATCATCAGTGATGTATTATGATTTTTGATCTATTTACTTTGTTATACTGTGTGTAACTTAATTATATTCATTTACAATTTGTGTAGAATATCAATTTTTACAGTTTGCTGTTCATTTAGTGATATGAGGCAAATTTGGAAAGTAAAGATACTAGGTCATTTGAAATCCAAGTAGAATTATTTTTTACAGTTTGCTGCACTGCCATGTCTGTTAGGGTTTGTCATGTGATAGAAGTCATTTGTCTTTAATTGCATCATCATTATACTTGCAGCATGTGTCTAAAATGGCCATGTCAATTTGTAATCTCACCAAATGCAAGATTTATTCAATTCCTTTGCACAACAAGAGAAACTGCCACTGAAATTCATTGGCATCTTTTTTCTGTTTATTGCTAAGAAATTATGAACATACAAAACATAACAAAATTTTGTCCTACTGCAAGATAATGCCTGTCTTCACACTTCTCATCTCACACAACAGTTGTTGCAGACATTCAAATGGGAAGTTTTTGAACATCATTGAACAGCCTAGATTTTACACCAAGTGATTATCATTTGTTTCTGAAGTTGAAGGAACATCTCTCTGGAAAGAAGTTTGATAACATCAAGGTTCAAGATGCAGTGATGACATGGTTACTAAGAGTAGGTGGGAGATTTCTTTGATGTCTGCATCAAAAAAGTCATTTCCATGCTCATAAAATGTATTGAGGTTCATGGTAACTATGTTGATAAATAAATACACATATAATCTAAAAGTATTATAAGTCAGTCTAAAATTAAAATACTTTAGAAGTATTTTCTGAACTTTGTATCCTTTATTTACAAACATGCCTCATGTATTATTATTTTTATGTATTCATTTATATTTTTAACTCTTATTTAGTTTTATATTAATTTTTAAAAAAACATTTTAAAAGTAAAGGTTATATAATATAAAGTAATTTTATCATCATGCATGAGTTTGATGATAATCTAATGAATGTGTGAAGATGTTGATCTGTCTTTATTGAAACTATTTTGAGTTATTAATAATTTTGGTTTATGTTTTGTATTTAACTTCAGAAGATAGTTTATTGTTTTTATTCATTCATTTCTTGTATGTTACTCTTAAATCAAATTTAATTAATATAGTTGTTAATCATATTCTCAAAGTTGTAGTTGACTTACATGTTGAGTTGTGGTATATGTTTAAATTTTTAACATGATGAATTTATTGGATTAAAAAGTTATTTTCATTTTTATAATTATCTATGTTTTTCCTTATTTTTCTAATGACCTAAATAGAATTTTCAGATATTTACATTACAGATCATTTATATGATGATTGATTCTATATATGCATTTTTTAATTTACAGCACTAAAAGAGTGGATCATTCGAATACTCGATTATCATCTCAGTTAGAATGTAATCCAGGTAAGTTAATGATAAAGTACCTGTTTTAATCATATTATTTATTTTTAACATTAAAATGTATAATAAATCTTCAATAAAATAGTATATAACACAAGTAATTTTCAAAATTTCACATATTGATATATAGAGAGTAATAATATTTATATACAGTATTTAACAAAACCCTGTTTTATTTCTTAATCAGTAAAAATTGTAAATTTCTATAAGCAAATGAATGATTCCTCTTAATAAGTTCAAAAAAAATTATTTGATGAAGTCAATATATTACTTAAATATTTTTATGAAATTTGTTTCTATCTACAGATACAGTTAAACACCAAGTCTGTGTTAAAGATTAAAAGAAATAACAGTACTAAAAACATTTACGTTTATAACAAAAATGCAAACTGTTTCATAATTATAGAAAAATTTTAGGATTGTACATAGAAATTTTTAAATTTTTTGAAAATTTTAATAATATTTTTCAGAAAACATCTGATTTAATCAAAATCTATTATATACATTTCTCAGCAAGAAATGTAGATCTATTGTTTCATTGTGTTTTTGTTATATATGTTATATCATTCCATCAGCTTGAAACAATTGGCATTGTAACTCATTAGATTGTATTACCTAGTTCTCAATTATCCAGTGACCAATAATATTTTTGAGCCTTGTGAGGCACACAGGCTATAATTCCATTTGGCCTGTGTGCCTCAACAGTGAGATCAAATGAATTAACCCCTTCATTCCCGATCATTAATTAAATTGATATAAGATTAATATTAAAATACATTAAAAATACTTAAAACTGGAAAAAAACGAAAGAAATGCGTTAATTTTGAAGAAAAAGCTTCAAATTTTATTTTCCTTTGTTTCGCTTTTCTGTGAAATTTAACACCAATGAGTCATAGTTTACACATCTGGGTGACCTTGAACACAGCTGGAGTTTGATTTCCCGGGACATTCCCATGTACGCCACGGGAGGTCAAGGGTTTAAAGTAGGGTGAATATGAGCAACACGGAAATTTTTAAATATTTTTAAAAAATTAAAAATTTTATTGCGATTTTCGACCCCCCCTAATTAATTAATTTTATATTTAAAAAAATATATTAATTAAAAAAATTAAAAAACCATTGGAGGTCGTTTTTGACATCAGAAACTAACTTTAAATAACTTTACCGAATGAAAATCCGTGCGCTACAACTTAGGAACCATGAAATAAATTTGATAAAAAACTCCCATTAAAACGGAATGGAGTTACATAGATGATCGGCATGACTGTTGTCAGGAAAAGTATGATGTATACAGGGACAAGACACTAATAATTTGAGATTCAGAACATATTTAAAATTTATTTAAGTTAAAATATATGATTAAAAAATTGCAGCCTGGCATTGTGATGATGTCACAATAAATTTTTGTTCATTAATTGATAAATTATTTTTTCTACTTAATTATCATTTTAAAAGCAAGCATAATCTTTCTACATATAAGATTTGTGAGCTATTTATGAGTTCAGTCAGATTTATAAATGTACTGTAAATTCATGCATCTAAATTGACCAAGATTTTCAGTTTAAAATTCTGATTTAGACTTATATCTTCTATATAGATGGGCCTCCTGAACTTACAGTAGGCATACCAGTAAGCTAGAATTGTAATGTGAATACAGTAAGACCTTTACGCTTCCTCTATTAACACTGATTCGATATAACACTGTCTGCTCGAAGCCTTAGAAAAAGGTCAAAATTACGTTGATTCAAATTATCGCAAAATTTCATTGATTCATATATAACGGGTGGCCAACCTGCGGCTCGCAAGCCGCATGTGGCTCTTTGAATGATTATTTGTGGCTCTCGATAAATGTACCCGAGTTCCCTTTTCATTTTTGTGTTATTATATTTAAAAAAATTATTATTGTTCCATATGTGTTTCAAAATGTCTTTTAAATTACTAACAACAAATATGAAAGATTAAGTGCAACGCTGTAACAAATTTCATTTCCGTCCAAGTTAAGAATGATATGACTCATGTAAAACTGTGCGAACGAACATAAACAGTGGCGTAATCGTCCGTTATCGACCGACTCCAGACCGATTTTGAATTTGTNNNNTGACAAGGCTGGGGACCTAAAAAACATTCCAAAAATTCAAAAAAAAAATTTTTTTTCAAAAATGGCCTTAAGGACCACGTTTTTCGTAAGGCTATGTAGGCTTGACGTATATATACATCAATGGAGACTAAGGAGTTAATAGTATTCATGACCATATAGTGTAATGAAAATTGTGATCCTAATATAGATAGACATGATGCTTCAGTATTGAACTGCAAAATAATTCTGGATAATGTTATCCAGTGGTTTGAATAATGCATAAGAATTGAAAAAGATGACATAATAGATGGCACAAGCACATTCATCTACAGCAGTGTTTTTCAACCTTTTTCATTGAGTGGCACCCCTGATTGAAAAATAAAAAATCGTGACACCCTTGACCAGCAGCAGATCTGAATAGGGGACTAATGGGCCAGATAAATTTTTTGCGAAAACGAATATTACGCGCAACGCTGGGGTGGGGTCTGGGGAGGGAGTCCCTCCCCAGGAAGAAAACTTTTAAAAATTGACAATTTGAAGTAGCATTTTAATGCAAAAAGCAGCGTTTCTACATGTTCAAAATCAAAATTTAAGCCCATCGAATTTTGTCAAAATAGCTACATGTAAAATAATAGTCTCTCTATTGTTTCTTAAATTTAGTTTTATTATCAAATATATCATCATTTTATATTATTATTTTATTGATAAACAATTCTTGTTAAGTTTTTTATACTATTTTGATGCATATATAAAATAAATATTTCATTACTTTTTTCTTCTCTTTTTCATATCAATTTAAAAAATTTAAATTACAAAAATGATAATAAATTGTTTATTTGTCATCATTACTTTTGAATACTATGAAAGTACTATAATATGCATCTACATTGTGCATGCTTTTCAAAGTGCAATGCAACGCTTTTTAAAGTATATACAAGACACAAGTGTCCATGTCGTTCTTCTCTGCTGGTTGGCCTGGTACTGAGATTGGGAATGTGAAGGCCAAGTAATGTGGTTTGGGCGAACTCGTGACAAGTCATGCATACACGTAGCGTTGAACATTACATTAACATGCAATTAGTCATCGTTTCTTTGCTTACTAGATATCTCGTAGCAAAATAGAACTGACAATGAGTTATCTTGAACTACACTTAAGTAAATTTCCAAGAAAATGACTAAAGGCCCTAAACTTTGTGACACCCCAATTGTGGCGTCGTGGCACCCCAGTTGAAAAACACTGATCTACAGCATGTCTCTGCCAATGGTGATAGCAATGGTTATTTTCTGTGGAGAATTTATATATTTACAGAATACCTATGAACACTGGAACAAGACATTAAGCGTGTTTATCATTGTTGATATAAGTGACTTACCTAATATCTACTTTTGATTTCAGTCAAATCAAGTACTTTACCTAAACACAGATCTATGAGTATTCCAGATATTTGTGATAATAAATGGGTAGGAAAATAGTTCAAGATAAACTTGCTGTATATGAAGCGTGCAATGCCATACCATAATGTTGTAAATGCCAACAAACAAACTTTTTCAGGAGAGATAAAAAACTACCTTCTTCTCAGTACTGAAACAAATTATTAAACACATTTAACTAAACTTTTAATTTCCAGTAACAAAAATTTTTAATGCAAAAATTTCTGATAAAACAAAAGGTTGCTTCAGATCATCAATGATATTCCAAAATTGGAATGAAAAATGTTTGTCAGAAATTTTTACATTAAAAATTTATCTGTTTAAAAGTTAACTTCTTTGTTGATGGAAAGAAAGGCTAATAAGAATCTACAAATTGATGTATTATATATTTTTACAAACAAATTTTTTGAGATATATATTTCATTCATTTTTATAGATTACAAATACATTACACTGTTATTCAGTGTATTATTTTCAAGATAATATACAGAAATTGATTATAGAATTAATAATTTTATAAGAAATCTTTTCACAAAAGAAAACATCTGATTTAATCAAAATCTATTATATACATTTCTCAGCAAGAAATGTAGATCTATTGTTTCATTGTGTTTTTGTTATATATGTTATATCATTCCATCAGCTTGAAACAATTGGCATTGTAACTCATTAGATTGTATTACCTAGTTCTCAATTATCCAGTGACCAATAATATTTTTGAGCCTTGTGAGGCACACAGGCTATAATTCCATTTGGCCTGTGTGCCTCAACAGTGAGATCAAATGAATTAATAGTATTCATGACCATATAGTGTAATGAAAATTGTGATCCTAATATAGATAGACATGATGCTTCAGTATTGAACTGCAAAATAATTCTGGATAATGTTATCCAGTGGTTTGAATAATGCATAAGAATTGAAAAAGATGACATAATAGATGGCACAAGCACATTCATCTACAGCAGTGTTTTTCAACCTTTTTCATTGAGTGGCACCCCTGATTGAAAAATAAAAAATCGTGACACCCTTGACCAGCAGCAGATCTGAATAGGGGACTAATGGGCCAGATAAATTTTTTGCGAAAACGAATATTACGCGCAACGCTGGGGTGGGGTCTGGGGAGGGAGTCCCTCCCCAGGAAGAAAACTTTTAAAAATTGACAATTTGAAGTAGCATTTTAATGCAAAAAGCAGCGTTTCTACATGTTCAAAATCAAAATTTAAGCCCATCGAATTTTGTCAAAATAGCTACATGTAAAATAATAGTCTCTCTATTGTTTCTTAAATTTAGTTTTATTATCAAATATATCATCATTTTATATTATTATTTTATTGATAAACAATTNTATTTAAATTTATTTTAAAGATTCTATTAGTTGTTAGAATAGTTCCAATAGTTCTATATTTTATATGATATGTAACATATTATATCAGATTTAAATGCCTTGCTCAAATAGATAACAAATGCTGACAGCTTTTAAATACAAATCTTATTTCCAAACAGAATCAATAATTTAAAAACATCCAAATATTATTTTTTCTAATGAATAAAACATATAGTACAATATAATAAGAAAGCACCATACTATTGCATTGAATTAGCTATCTGTAATATTGAACTAATTAATTGTTTGTAATGAATACACTTGCATCATATTGACAAAATATAATATATAGTATAACTTGTTTTATATTGCTATGTACAATTTAATATATTAGAAATTTGAATATTTTGTTTCGATTAATTATAAAAATTAAAAAATAAAGTAAAAAATAACTTTATTTGTTTAATAGGTGCAGATGACAACAATTTGAATTCAATTTTTTACGAACATCTAACTCGTTCACTTCAGCATTCTTTATATGGTGATTTAGCATTAGGAAGATGGGGTAATGTTTCACAAGGAGATTGTTTTGTTCTTGCTTCTGATAACTTGAACTGTTTAGTACATATAATTGAATTAGGGAATGGAATGGTAACCTTTCAAGTTAGAGGACTGGAATTTAGAGGTAATTTCCTATTAAATAAATATATTGCAATGAAGTACATAATGCAAACAATTGCATTATGTACTTCATTAAAATTTAAATGATGAAAGATGTAAATCATAATTACATTAAATTTTAGTTTTAAATTATACATATACAAATTATGCATAATTAAGTTTATGAAAATTTCATTTTGTATTAAATGTTTTCTTACTAATATCAACTGATGTTGATTGAGATGAATATTTAAAAATATAATAAAAATGGATTTATCATATTTATAATGAATGATATATGATAATTAGAGTTTCATTATTTACAAAAGTAATTCTTTTAAGTTTTAATTAATATTGTTTTGAGATAATGAATACTTTCTCTTATTTACATTTTCAAAATGATCAAGTTACTTCCAGTTTATTTGAAAAAAAAAAATTTTTGTTAGAATAGATGTTATTTTCATTGACATTTTTATTAATAAACATGGATTTTTGAAGAAATCTAGTTTACTAAATTTTAAACACTTTTTAAAGATACGTTGGGCTTCAACTTCTGAAGACAGACATTTAAATGTTAAAGCATTCTGATGAACTTTATATAATCTTCAAAAATATTTTAAATTTTAGTAAATAGAACCTATTCATAAGGTTGTTTTGAATTTATTTTAATGCTATAAGAGTTTTATTTGCTACAATAATAATTTATATCAAAATTTTAATACTAAATATTACATTTATTTTTTAGGTACTTATTGTCAGCAAAGAGAAGTAGAAGCAATAAGTGAAGGTGTAGATGAAGATGAAGGTAATGTCATAAATATATACAGTTATGAATAGCATTCACTATAGTTCTGTGAGGTGTGTGTCACAACTGGAATTATCTCCTGTTTTTCAAAATACTGAAAAAATAAGAGTTAGTTCTGTTAGCTACCATTAGGGTTTCCTTTCTAGGATTTCTGAAATGCAAAGATCCAGGTTTTTTATTTGATCTAAATTTACTTCCCTGGAATTGTAATATGTTCCTGGGAAATTCCAAGAAAAATGAAATTGCAATAATTTCTTCTGGTCAAAAGTGAAAGTATTAAATCTTTTAAATTATTAATAATTTTTAATGTATTTTATATTTATGTTGTTTACATATTTTAAATATATATTTATTAGAGAAACTATACAAAGTACAGTCGACCCCCGTATAAGATCATTGATTATTCCGTTTTATATGAATTCCATGTTGTACAAGTCACTTAAATTTTACAAATACGTGAGCCGTTCACAGCCGGTACACGTATTTGTAAAATCTAAGTGACTCGTACAACATGGAATTCATATAAAACGGAATAATCAATGATCTTATACGGGGGTCGACTGTAATATGTAAAAACTATACTACATTATACTACTGTACTACTACAACAATTTTTATAATTTTGACTCACTTCTGCTTTGTGGAGTTATTGTGTACTGCATTCTCTTTAAGCTTAAATAATTGTTTAATGGTTACTTATATTAAAAAATATCTTTAAGGTTGCAATAGTTTATTGAATTTTATTTGCATTAAAGGCCCTTGGTGATCTAGTGATATTGAAGCTGTATAAACCAGGATAGGATCTTAGTTGTGGCTGGTTCTGACTGTCATGGTGTACACAGTTCTGAGGTTCTCCAGCCACTTTTACAGTTGACATATGGAAGGTGAAATTTGGTGTAAAATTGACATCACATGAAACAGCTATTCCATTCACTTCTCTGACTGGGCTATAAATAGGAAAGCTTTATTTGATGTTCTTTCATGGCATGCTTTAGGAAACTTCTTTATCTTTACTTTTATCACCATGCTTCAGGTTTATTATGCCAGAAATGTTATCAAATTTTATATAGTCAAACTCCATTATTACATTATCAGTTTATGCAAAGTCTGTGTTAATACAAAGTAGATTTGAGTTCCATGAGTGAGAATGGGCATTTTAATGTTAATAAGTCTAGTTAATACAAGATATCAGTTAGTATGTAATATGAAGTATGTTGTTGTACTATGAATCAAATAACAATTACACTATGTCTAATACAAAGCACACTGCTTTCAACTTCCCAAAAGTCAAACAAACCAAATAGCAATACACAACTCAAATCATTTATTTTAATGATTAACCGCAAGCATGTTTTTAAACTTTAAGATTGTCACAATGCTTATGATTTCAATATTATTATCATCATTGATAAGGAAGATATACATTAAACCAATGACATTCACTCTAACTTGAAAAATTTCACTCTTTCTTATAGTTGTTGCATTTTATGCTGTGACAATGCTGAACAATTAGATGTCAGTTGACATGCACATTGGAAAGCAGAAGTTAATAAAAATTGGAGACTTTCAATTAAAAATCTGTAGTTTTACAAAACAGTTCTTATTTTTAATTGCTTTAATAATGGAAATAACAAAACTATATTTAATATTGTAATTACAAATTAATTACAATATTAAATATTGCAATTAATTTGTAATTTTAAAATTAAGAAATGTTTCCATTGAAATCCAAGCAGATAAGTTATTTTTAAATCTGTAAAGTTGTGTCTATCTAGCTCCTGGATTCAATTTGGTGGTTAGGTCAGCTTGTTATATCTAGTAGCTTTAATCAGCATTCTACCAACTCAAACTAATGTTAAAAAATGAGTATTAATTCTTTCTTCAAGCTATTGTATCTCAACAAAATGTCTGGTTTGAGCACCTGATAAGTTTGGTTTTATTTATTTTTAAATATATCCAAACAAGATGAAATATAGTGAAATAACTGGGATAAAATTTGGTTTTTGCCATTCAGTGATATAACTGTTAATTTTTTTTAAAGTTCACTTAATACAAATCTCATTAATACAAAGTGCCAATTTTTAAATACCTTCAATTTTGTGTTAACAAGGTTTGACTGTGAGGCTAAAAATAATGAAATTTAAATCTTCTGTGTAATTTTATCTTAATAGTTATTAAAGTAACACTTTGGTGATTTATTCTTAATACAAAGTATGTTGCAATTTTTTTGCCTTCAACTAAAAGTTACTATTTTGAACTCTGCTGTTTCTTAATAAACAAAGTTATTTCTATTTTTAAGTTTAAACATATTTACTAAATAAGTTCCTGCATCTTTCTCATTATTCTGGAGATAGTTTTCTTAGATTTCTATGATTATTTGCTAAACTTTGATTCTTTATTAATTTTTAAATATTTAATGGCATTTTATTGTCATGTGATTTTCTTCAAATATTGGCATATAAAATGCTATAAATTTCATACATTTCTTAAGGATTCTCACTATTTTTTTGTAACTATATTAATTTTCTATTTCAGAATAAGCTTTATCAATTCACAAATTGAAAAACTTTTATCTTTTGTAAACTATTAATATTTCTGTATATCAAATATCCCAAAGACAAATATATATAGATACATAACCAGATGATTGTCTTAAATAATCAGGCTGTAAATAATATGTTAATTTAAATAACCTGGAAGCAAAGGCTTGCTCAGAGTCTGGATGGCACAACTGGCAAACACATTGCATGACAAGTGGAGGTCGTAGTTCAAGTTCCCACCCCGAGCCAGTTCTTTTCTTCCAGATGATTCTAAATTATTTAATAAATTATTAAAATTATAATTATTAATTTAGATATGAGATGGCATTTAATGTCTATCTCTAGTAGGAAATTACTTAGTATTAATTATTAAAATAGCGGATTTATATCCCGATTATTTAAGGCAATTGTTTGGTTATGTATCTATTAATATATCTTTAACAAAGTTTAGTAAAAATGAAAATTTCATTATTTGTTATTCTTTTTATATTTTTTACTAAAATTGAGATATTTTTTCTCTTTTATACTGTAAAATATTTTCTGCTATATCAATACATGTATAGAAACATCACCAAACAATTGCCTTAAATAATAATAAATTTTTGGTTGTTTGGTTGGTATTTACATTTTAATTTGATATTGAAATACAGGTAGCCCTCGGTTTACACTGCAGTTCCATTCCTACAAAAGCTGATGCAAATCGAATCACCATAAAACGAACCCATATTTACAGTGAGATATAGGGTTAGGTTCTACATAAGTGAAAAATAAGCAAATAATTTTGTTTATTAATACAATATAATACAAAATATATAATATTTTATGATAAAATGTATTTTATCATAAAATAAAGTGAATTGTTTTTATTAAAAAATTTTAGTTTCGGATCTCTTACATTTTTTGGAAAAAAGTATCCATCTTTAATTGTTTACATTTTTATTAATATAATAAATATAAGTACGACTCTTTTACAAAAAAAATTTTTGTTTCAGTCATTTCTTTTGTTGTTCTCACCATCAGCAGTTCATAAAAAGTTTTATGAACTGCTGATGGTGCGAACGACAGTAGTTTTTATAGTTTTATAGTTAGACAGTAGTTTTTATAGTTGAAAGGATACGTTAACCCGACAAAGAGCTACAGATGAACGGAGACACTGATTGGTCGACCACTGGTTGCCGTAGTGCATGTATAAGGTCAGTTTGAGCAGGAAAATTGAAGGTGGCTAAGGAGAGATAGATATTTTCTGCCTAATAAAAAAGTATCGTCTGGCCAACAAGAAGTAGATTTGTCTCACTAGGGATAGTTTGTGATCGCTGAAAGTGCTACTGCGTCGTAAGGTGTTTTCCTGAACGAATTGATACGGGATACATTCATTGGCGCTATTTATTCGGATGCCATTTATTGGACAATTAAGTTTGATAACTTGACTCGTGGGTACCTAAACGTTTAGTGTTTTAATATTAATTTAATGCAAATGTATACATATCCAATAATATTAAACAGAAAAACTAAATATATTCAATAAAAATCTTTGTTTTAACGAATGTAGAATGTTGCGGCTCGGTAAATACGTCAACACTGAAATGAAAATCAGTTTGGCATAGGGAAAATCAGGGAATTACATCGCAAAATGGTAAATTGCATAGCGGCGTTATTGTGAATTGGCATAAATTGAGCCGGCGTAAACCGAGGGCTACCTGTAAATAAAATGTAAAAGATTGTAAAAATTCTGATAAACATAAGTTTTTTTCTTATTAATAAATTTACTTTTAAACATTTTAATTTTTATAGGTTGCTGCTGTTGTGAATCAGGCCATCTTCCTCATATGTTGTCCATTAATGCAGCTTTTAATCAAAGATGGCTGGCATGGGAAGTAACAGCTACAAAATATGTTTTAGAAGGTTATAGTATATCAGATAACAGTGCTGTATCAATGCTGCAAGTTTTTGATTTGAGAAAAGCTCTTATAACTTATTATGTGAAAGTAAGAATTTTTAATTTAAAAAATGATTTCATATTGAACATCATCATTCATTAAAATCATTAACCAGTATATTTTAAAGTTTGTATTATCTTGTAATAATTCGTTCATGACCATAGTTAAACAGATTTACTGTAGTTCAAAGCATTAACAATATTATTAACACTAAGTATTTCATTATCATAGTTAATGCTAAAACCTTCATTTCTTAATGAAATTTTGACATCATTATACTGAATATTGTTGTATTTTATTTATTTTAACATATCTTCTAGCAATTTACTAATTTTATTGCTAGAGTGTGGAGTAACTATTGTATTCAATTAATCAGTAAATCTGAAAAAAATTTATATAAGAGGAGGACTATGAAATCTAGATTTTTAATATTCAGTATTGTATGATGATCAATGTTTTAAATAAAAGTATATTTATTTATATAATTTTGATGATGTTTAATTTGATTTTATATTTAATATAAGAAGAGAAATTATAAAGTTAATATTTTTTTAGAAGTGTTAGTTAAAAACTATGAATGTTTAGATTTTGCTTGATATTGTGATACAGTATAGTCTTGTATAAGCAGGGTTACATATTAGCAGGTACCTCAAAAAGTAAAAATTTTACATAAATTTGTGTTCTGTTCCAAATATCCCAGATGATTCTCTAGACATTTAAACAATCATTTACAGTTAACAGAAAAATGTTAAAATATGTTAAAAGGTTTTACTAAATGAGTAACATTTTTGTTTAATGTTTTTGAATATACAAAGCAATATTTTATTAAATAATTAAATTTTATTCAAGTATTCTACATTAGAAAAATACACGCAAGCTAGGTATTTACCAGAGTGAATAGCATTCATTAGTTCTGTGAGTGTGGAATGTCAGAAGCTTGAAAACTGTACATCTCAATGTACATTTTCTAACTTAAGAGTTAGAAAATTATACTTCTCTAAGAGTTAACTTAACCATTTGTATCTATGAAAGCATGAATCTATATATATATAAGGTATACATAAAACAAGACTCTACTGTATTGTATTAATTTTTCTTTCTGTTATTTGAATAAATGTATACTTAATGCTTATTTAAAATTATTTTTTAGAGTATAGTCTATTACACTTTGACATCATCACGGTTAGAAGAATGGTTAAATTCTGACTCTATACAAGAAGCATTAAAACCAACACTTGACAAAAACTATGCAGATTTAGATCCAGTATTTAACATGAATGTTGATGAAGATTATGATTTTCATGCATCTGGAGTATCTCGAAATAGCTTTTGCAATGTTTATCTTGATTGGATACAATATTGTTCATCTCGAAGGGAAAAGGCAAGTTTGAATTCAACAAAATAATTTCTATAGATTAAAAACCATCTTGGTTTATGAAATAGTAACCCAATGATGAAAGTTTGAAAAAATTCAGTTATTTTAGTTGTAATAAAATAGTATATTCAATCTTTATATATAACATTTATTTCAAACAATATGGTAAATTTTAATTGTTTTTAACAACATATTTATTGTACTATAATCTGGATGTTAAAACAGAAAAAAAGGTAACAGAAATGAAAAATTTCATCTAATTTATTAACACATTGACAAGATAAGTTATAATTGGTAATATTTTTCCAAGTATTACCTACAAATAGTCTCATAAAACATTGTCTTATCTTTCACGTCAGGGAAAGCATAGCAAATAGATATAAATAATAGTCAACATTTGAAATAAGACTGAAAAATAAGTAATGGTGCCAGAAAACTGAGTATTTATATTTATCCATTGAAAAATAATACAAAATATTTGAAACAGCATCTTTTTACTTACTCAGCTTAATTAGGTTCATACAATCTCCAAATAATGAAATTCATCTTCATTCCTAATTCTGTTTTCTGTCTCTGGAATTTTATCTCTAATCAAACTTTCAATGGTTCTTTTTTCTCAAGTTTAAACTTTTAATGGTTGAAACTATTTTTTTTTTATGGAAAGGAATTTATACACTACATATAACTATTTCCAAAATTTGTAATGCAATTAATGGTTTTTCTCAGTATTAAATAATAAGAAAGCATTTGATATGATCAATCTGTTCCAGACATTTCGTTATTATAATCTCTAATTATGTTTAGCTTTATCTAAATTGATCAGATTATCTTAGTTATCCTTTTCAAAAAAATTTTCTTTTTTATATTAGATAACATGTTTAGGTATTTTGACAAAAATAAACTCTTATTTTGAGTTTGGCTGATGAATAATTGTTATAAATTGACTATGGAGTACAATAATGGTATATAAATGAGAATGACATTAGAAACATTTTACCCAGTCATGTCAAGATTGCTGATACAATACATCATTATTAGTTAATATAAGTCGAAAGGCCGGATGCAGGCATTGGGGCATACTAAATTACAAATAAAAATAATAATATACTGAATATTATACTGTGAAAATATAAAATAATTTATATTGTTCATTTAAATTAATTTAAATAATAGCTAGGGGCACCCCCAGTTGCAGTTTTTGGCATCCGGCTAACAGGCTGAAAATGCTCATTTTTTCAGCTTTATATAGTATATGTATATATATATATTTGTACATACTAGAAATTCACTTGTCAAGCATGATGGAATAGAATATTTTATATGAGAAAGTAGAGATTGAAGAATTGAGAAAAGCTTCCAGTCTAGCTTTACATTGTGATCAGTGTTGCCGCAATGAAATTTCAAAACGTACTGAAGCGCCTTCAAAAATGTACTATTTTCCTTCAAAATGTACTAGTTCTATGAATACTTTGTTTACGTGCCTATATATAGGCACGTAATTTATATATATATACATACAGTAGAGCCTCAATTATCCGACCTAATTGGGGACTGGGGTTGGTCGGATAATTGAAAGGGCGGATAACCGAAAAGTATGAAAAAATCCATTATTAGGGTAGTATATTATTATATCCCATGTAATTAGTATATTAGTATATCGCTATTAACCTACTTTGCGTTGAATTTTCATTGATGTTAAGTCTAACAAAAAATTTTTTAATAATAATCGTCGCTATNAATTTATCAGTTTATCATTTTTTAAAATTTTTATAAATTTATTTTAAAATATAAAATCTTGACATCAATTTTGATCTTTGTCTTAGAAGGTTGACAGTGAGAGAGACTCAAGTCTTGTTTCATTATGTTTTTGTTTGAGTCTTCTAGCAAGACGTGTATTGGGAACAGCTTCTCATAATTCTGTTTCAAGGTAAGTTTATTTTTGTAGTAAATCTAAAATAATTTAATATCTACAAAATATTTTTACAATCTAAAGTTATGAAAGAAAATGCTTGCTACATGTATCAGGCATATAATAGTCTGTATGTTCAAATATATGTATGTATGATTGGAATAGACTATATCATTAAATTATCAATCTTTAAAAATTATACATATCAAATTTTTTCATTGAAAAAAATTAAATTTGTAATTTTTATTTTGATTATAATGATAAAATAGTCTTTAAAAATTTAATTTAATTTTTTAGTGTTGATTTCTTATTGCATGGATTGCATGCCCTCTTCAAAGGTGATTTTCGAATAACTTCCGTACGAGATGAATGGGTTTTTCAAGATATGGAATTGTTACGCAAAGTAGTTGCTCCTAGTGTAAGGATGGCATTAAAATTACATCAGGTAAAATAATTTTAGGTTTTTCGTTATAAGTGATAAATAATATGACGTCATGATAATTTTTTTTATTTACATTTTATGCCAAATTTAAAAGTTATTTAAAAATAACATATTTGAAAATTATATAAAATATCTTCATTTGCTTGGCCTTTATTTTTTTTCATATTCTCGTATAATATCTTATCACTGTCTTCAATTTAGTCTTTCGTAAAGAGAAGTTAAACACATTCCTTGACTGATCCTTTTTCCTNTTATGCCAAATTTAAAAGTTATTTAAAAATAACATATTTGAAAATACAATATAAAACTATATTTATTTTTATATAAATGAATTGTGTGTATTAAAAGCTATGGTGAATTACTGAATATGCAGACTGTGCATTTGCATGGGACCCTAATTTGATAAACTCTAAGTTATATCTATGATTTTGTAATTAATTTTTTTCTGAAATAAAACCTTAAATAAAAGTGTAAACCACTTTTGCTTTGCCTGTCTAATTCTGCCATTTCCTTATTTGTATTTTTTACCCATTGGTAATGGTGTGGCAATTTGTAGGAAAGGCAGTAGGCCTTTCCTACACATTGCCACAAGATATGAAGGAGTGCTTCATACATTTTTCTGTTTAGAAAGACCCAAAAGCTAACTGGTTTACATGGTACAACTACTGCTGGCATTTTGTCCCTTAAAACCACAATCTGCATGGATTTGCCTCATTTGAACAAATTTTTAACTTATTGACAATCTTGATTTGACAAGTCACAACACACAATATTTCAAATTTTTCACTTTTCATCACATCAGCAAACCAATTGCAGACAAAATGTAAATCACATTAGATCATTTTCTTACTATTCTCAAGATAAATGAATATCCTTGTGTATACTCACAAGGCAGAACAATGGAAAGTCATATTCCAGTGCATCATGTAAACATAGAGTCACTGACAAATCCAGACATATTCTTAGGTGTGATAAAATGTAGGTTAGGCATATTGCGTAAAGTATAAGCATACTGTGTAAAGTAACCTTATAAATGAGTTTACGCTTTGGTCCACCAGATCAATCACACTAATTCCATATCATTTTCATTGTCAGTGTCAACTTCATGGACATGGTCCCAAAAATCCTTAGTCCATCATTGATTAAAAGTTAAGTTAATATTTTAAATATTGATGGCAAATTATAAATTTAAATCTAGAGTGAAAACTTTGTAAGTCATAAAATTACTTTCTTGCCTATATGTCAAGTTTACTTCTCAAAATCTGAAAGTATACATTTTAATACTAAAAACTTATTAAAGCTGATGTTTTTTACTTTCATTGAAATGTTGCAATTTTACATTACAAGTTTTTCACTTTAGGCCATCAATATGTTTTTATAAATTGTTGAATTTAAAAAACATTTTGTTTTTAAATTAGATTTCAATACAGAAATAAATAATTTTTTACTAATGTGCAATCTAGTTTTTTTTTGTAAGTTTTGTTAAATTTTCCTAAAAAGCTTACCTCCAGTTTTTAAATCTGTTCAACAAATTTGCTGGAATTTTAGAAAGAAAGAAGAAAGATGACTTAGTTTAAAACTTACACAAAACACTAAGCTCAATATTATATCACTTGGAAGAATTTTTTTGAAATTTGCATTCTTAATTTAATATATGAACAAATAGAAAAATTGAATCCTTTTTTACATTCATCTGGAAGAATGAAAAATTTCAGTTAGTTAAAAAAAATTATGGTGACCTTCGTTTTTGTTCTCATTATAGTTTTGCACTTATTAAACAGGATATTCACTTCACTAATTATTTGGATGTATCTTTGCTTACTGAGTTAATTGATCTGCTATCTTGGATCCAAATTTATTCCAAAGCTTAAGGGAAACAATATCAAGCAGATATTTATAGAATTGAAAGCTTATATTAGGGATATCAAAATTAAAAAGACAAAATACAATTTCTTAACTTAGACTGCTTACAATACCTGCATATCTTATAATGACATTCCATTATACAGTAATACCCCAACTTATGCTACCCTGACTTACGCGAACCTGGAGTTATGCGATTTTCAAATCTCGTCGATTCGTCTTTTGTTTGAGCGCCACTCAACCCTTGATTACTCACTCTTCCCACACTATTGTTCAGCTTACATATTTGGATGTGTCACGCGGAATCCACACATAGCTACAATTTATTTTGTGTTATTTATTTCTGTGTTTGTTATATCTACGGAGACTTGAGAGACTCTACTATGTCATCCAAACGAAGTAGAACTAATTCTTCTGCATCAAACAAGAAAAGAAAAACTTTATCTTTGGAATGTAAAGTTAACATTGGGTATGTTCGTTTCGTAAAGTCGAACGAGTTAAGCGAGAATGAAGTCATCGTTATTCCTATTTCGTTAGACTTTTCGAACGATTCATTACTAACGCGTTTAACTTGTTTGACTTTACGAACGTACCCATTATTAAAGACTTTGATACAAAAATGAAAATTTGTGAATTGGCATAGAAGTTTGATCTACCGGAATCGACGGTCAGAACAATTATAAAAGGCAAAGAAAAAATTCTCAAAGTTGTGAAAAATGCTCAATCTTTAAATTCAAGCATCATTCGTAAATGTCACAGTATTATCTCTGAGATGGAAACAATGTTAAAATTATGGCGTAATAATCAAGTAAATGTGAAAAATTGTAAAATAATATAGGCCTAATTTGTTATACATATGTATTATCTAAGATTTTATTAAACATTTTTTTCTAAATTGTTTTCTTTAGTCTCCGGCCACAATTAAAAATTATTTGTATGTATTTATATGCGAAATTATACCCCAACTTATGTGAATTCGACTTACGCAGTTACTGCTTGGTCCCACTTATCGCGTAAGTTCGGGGTATTACTGTATAAAGTCTCTGTCATTTTAAACTGTATAGAAATTACAGAGCAACAGAAGACAAAGAAAACTTCTAATGCCTTGTTTGTCTTAATTTTTTAATCAAAAATTGAGAATGGAATATTTGAAAGGATATTCTGTTTTTATGCATAATATAAAATTGTTTTTAACATTCAACTAAATTTACAAGAATTATTGAACTTTAACCTTTCATAATAAATTAATAGTTAAAACTTTTTAATTTTTAAAGTAGACAATTACAATTTTATTTTTCAGGATCACTTTATGTCTGCTGATGAATATGAAGATCATGCAACCCTATATAATGTTATTGGAACCTATGAAAAAACACTTGTGATATCTCATGAAGCTGATCCAACATGGAGAAATGCAGTTTTATCCAGTGTTCCTTCTCTCTTAGCTCTTAGGTTAATAAATCTTTTTAGTTTATATACAGATAACTAATTTTCAGATTTCAACTGAATATAGTCAAATTCTTTTCCTTTATTTATTTATTTGTTTATTTTATTTTTGGTTCATTTTCAAATTATCATTTCAAATGTATCTTTATAGTGATGCCAATCAGTTTTGGATAATATTTATGTTACAGTCTCTCTTTTGTAATTTATCTCCTCAATTTCCTTGTTCTTGTAGATAGCAGGAAGGTCTCAGTATTAAAGTTAAAAAGGGTGATATTTTATAAAAGAGGTCTATATAAGTGTCATGTATACAGGGTGTATCAGAATGACATTTTAAAAATTTGGGGGATTGTAGAGGATGAAATTTTGAACGTTTTGATATAAGGAACCCATAGCCAGAAAGTTTCTACAGTGGTAGGAAGTGCTTGACCGCTCTTCACTTTGGTAGCTACCCTTCTATCCATTGACATCATGTTATTGTTCTTGACTTCTTCTTCTGAGGTATGTAAAGTCCCCTGTGTACGAAACACCTGTAGGAACAGTTCATGAGCTTACGGAGCACATCTTTATAGCATTTAATACCATCAGAGGGGAGCATGGCATCTTATAGAGAGTCAGACAAAACATGGTTCGTTGTTGCACATTATGTAACAAAGTTGGTGGTCGTCACATTGAACATTTACTCTAAAGTAGTGCAGCCACTGATTCGATGTACAGTTGATTGTACTCTACTATTTTGTCAATAAAACTTGTCATAAATACTGTATTCAGCTGTTTCATTCACCATATCGACTGAAAAGTGCAAAGTGCTGTAGAAACTTTATATCACATTTCCGGCTATGGGTTCCTGATATCAAAACATTCAAAATTTCATCCTCTACAATCCCCCAAATTTTTAAAACGTCATTCTGATACACCCTGTATAAATATAGGAGAACTAAATATACTCATATATATATATATATATGATAATTATATTGGTAACAACTATATATATATATATAGTTGTTACCAATATAATTTCTTGTATTTTAGTTTTAATATCCAAAAAATTTACTTTCCTTTCTATTAACTAAATAATATAATCTTATTCTTGCATTACTTTGACTAATCTGTGATAAATTTGAAATATATATCAAGTGTATTCCATTATATCAGCATATCTATAACTTACTAAACCAAATACAGTGGTGCCTCGAATAACGGACGCTGTGAATAACGAACTTTCTGTTTGACCGTTACGTGACTCGAGCAACGGACTGGCTGCGGACAACGGACTTTCCATTCGGCAGTTACGTGAGGCGACCAATGGACTTTCTACGAACAAGTGCAAATGATGTTTCCACTCTTTTGCTGTTGCCAATGACAATCTGCTATTTTTATAATATATTAGTATTATTAGAATATATTATCAGTATATCTGAAGTACAGAGCTCCCGTTGGGATTAGGCTTGCTCCCTTGTTTATTACGTACATCACCTCAGTGCAGGGTATTTACATTTATTCAAGTGTTGTGCAAATCATGGCTTCTAAAAAAACAGAAAGGTGATTTCAATTGAAACAAAGCAAGAAATCATCAGAAGGAGTGAAAGTTGACAAAAACTTCCTTGTCAAATGGGGAGAGGTTCAGGAGTTTACCAACACTCATTATCCAAACAGAGCTGAGGCCAACAGGATCAATGATCTCTACAATGACACCCTTGCCCGTCATTTCCGACAGGTATTGAAGAAGAGAGAGAAACAGACCATCTTGGACATGTTTTTCAAGAAGCCAGCTGCCAAAAAAACAAACGATGGAACAAGAGGAGTTGACCCTGCAAGCTCCGGTAGCCTCTCCTGAATCTGAATCCGATTAAAAAAAAATAAAAAAAAAGACCCGCTGCAATGTGTAAAAAGTCTGTATCTGTATGAATGTGTGAAGAAAGTGTTCCTCCCCTCCTCCTCACAACATCTGACTACCTGGCATAATTGGTGACTGCTCCATTTTCATTTTTTTGTTATAGTACAATACGATTATTTTATGCTGCGGAATGAATTATATGTTTTAACATGTATTTCTATGGAAAAATGTGTTTCATATAACGGACTTTTCACTTAACGGACGTGCACCTGGAACGGATTAAGTACGTTATACGAGGCACCACTGTAAATGGGCAATTAAATATTTAGTTTAATTTTAATAAAATTGTACTATATAATTGCTTTCTAATATATACAATATACTTTTCATACTTTTGGATTATGGAGGATGTCATGAAATTTAGCAGTAACTTGGTGTATTCTCCTGCAAGTGAATAGGAGCACCTTTTGTCTGTTTAAATACTTTCTCTTCAGAATTGAATTAGGAGTTAAATCGATTGAATGTTCATGATATACGAATTCAATAGCACTAAAAGTTTTTTATATGTTTTGTTTTTATATTCTATTAAAGCAAATATTTTGTCATTTAAGTTTGTGAAATTTTTTTTAAGTATTATAAACAATAGTGCAAATAAACTTTGGAATTAGTTTTTCTGTGCTTTCCTTCATACTTTATTATAGATAAAAATGAGTATCAGCACATATTGCTTTCTGTTTTAAAGAAAGATGTAAGCTTTATAGTTAACTTTACTGGATTAAATTGATTGCTTAAGCTTCTTTACTAATTGATACAAATTGGAAATCTTATCAACTTTTGTATTTCTGTTTTCTGATAAAATTTTCCTAGGATTTTCTCCATCCCAGAGATAGACAAATTTCTTTTTTCAACTGTTGTTGGCTGTATTAATCATCATTACTTGTGGATCTTAATGTATTCAAACAATCTGTAGGATGATATTGTTAAGATTCTGAAAAACAATAAATTCTGCTACTGGCTTACTTTTCCTTAAGATATAGTCTTGTTAAATTTCTGCTATTGAATTTTTATTGATACTGTCCCTTTGTGAAAAGTTGTTAGTTTTGTCACATATTTTTCTTTTCTTATTACTTATCAAAACACTTTTTTGTCTGGCAAAGTAACAGTTATTCTGTCTTTATCTTTCTAAGAGTTGATATATTTTTATTAATTATGTAACAGATTTTGTTCTGACTTTATACAGGGTTCCTACGCACTGGAAAGTCAGGGAAAATCAGGGAAAGTCAGGGATTTTCATTATTTTTTGAAAAAGTCAGGGAATTTGTCAAAAATTGTCAAAAAGTCAGGGAATTTGTCAAAAATTGTAAAAAAGTCAGGGAATTTGTCGAAAATTGTCAAAAAGTCAGGGAATTTGTCTCCTTAACTGCGTTGTTGATTTCGTTTGCTGAATATAGATAATCAATCACAGCCATCTGCAGGCGGCAAGAAGTAATGCTGCAATCTTTAAAACCCGAGATAACTCGGGCAAGTTCCATAGCGTTACANGAGTAATTACCCTATTTTGTATCAATTTAAATTATAAAAAAATTAAAATATCATCACATATAATTTTAACATCCTAATATTTCATTAAATTTTAGGTAAATCGGGAGTGTGTTCGAGGTTTATGGGCAGGACAGCAACAAGAACTGGTTTATCTTCGTAATCGTAATCCTGAAAGAGGAAGTATTCAAAATGCAAAACAGGCTTTACGAAATATAATCAATTCTTCATGTGATCAACCAATTGGATATCCCATATATGTATCTCCTTTAACTACATCTTATGCAGAAACAAGTGATCAATTATGCACTATCATTGGTGGTCCTATTAGTTTATCTATATTTAAAGGAGTAATATTACGATTATGGAACAGGTAAATAATTATAGATACTTTCTAAATATTCTCATTTCACAAAAAATAAAAAATTATTAGCACCTAGAAAATTATTTATTCATTTATTTAGAATTAAGCTAAAATAATATAATATGATCATAAACTCAAGTTAAAGATTTACAAGATCATAAAAGCAAGAAGAAAACTTAATGTACAAAAACACAATCACTTATATATTTAACTAGCAGATGAGCTCGGTGTTGCTCAGGCAAAATATAACAGCAGCAAAGATTAAGATTATTAGATTATTTCATACTTCTAACTCTTCTGTTATATTATATTATAGTATTTGATTTATATAACTACAAAGATTATCTTACATAAGTGTTTTTTACATCAGGTGACTAATCTAACACATTTTAAAAATTCAATTTAAAATGTGTACAGTAGAATTTTAAAAATGTATTATATTGGTACTTGGTGTGATAAACCTTTACATAAGGTAACCTTTGTACAGTAGAGCATCAATTATCCGACTCAATTGGAGACTCGGGTTGGTCGGATAACTGAAAAAATCGGATAACCGAAAAGAATGAAAAAAATACATTATTAGTAAAGTATATTAGTATATCCCATGTAATTAGTATATTAGTATATCGCTATTAACCTACTTTGTGTTGAATTTTCAACAATGTTAAGCATAACAAAATTTTTTTAAATAATAATCGTAGCTATTGTATTGTTAAAAATTATTTTAAAATTATTTTATTGCTCACAAAACAAACAACCACTCATAATTAGAAAATTAAGTTTTGTTTAAATACTGGCCTCCCTTTCATGGTCAAGCCAGTGTTGCCAGCTAAAACACGCAAAAATTTAACAAAAATAATATTAAAGTATCCAAGACATAGCCAAATATTGTAGCGCCACATCACTAGCAGACATTTGAAATTTGCCGACTAG
>NW_019384582.1:15789-29391 GCF_000671375.1 Centruroides sculpturatus | reverse complement strand
ACAGAAGTGAAACCAGATTATATTTTATATTAGTATTAAAAATATAATCATATTTTTAATACTTTTTTCTTAATGTTAAGTCTAAGAAACTATCATTTATAGCCAAATATCAAAGGGTAATTTGCCAACCAATCAAATTTTGCAAAAAACAAACCAAATATTTAAACTTGGTACTCTCAAAACTTATATTTTGAAGAAGTATCCTTATGTTATGTATTTTTCCTATTCAAATTTCATCATATCACTGGTCCGATAGAAAGAAGAGACTGTTGGAGAAGGGGGTTGAAGTAATTCAACCAAAAGTAGTCATTGACTGCAACTCAGAAGAGAGGACTACTACTAATACCAGACTACTAGTAATATTCAAAAAGTGATCCGCGTTGTATAGGTTTGGTGGCTTCGCATGTGATTGAAGTTGCTAACCTTAGCATCCAAAAGACTTCGTATAAAACCTGTTTAAGTAAAACAAGTAAAACATCAAAACCGTATATGGGACTAGACTGTCTCGGAGACGGAATCACTTTGATGCTCAAGGCAGGTCTTATTCTCATTCTCCTATCTTCTTTGATATCGCTGCTTTTGGGCGCAATCATTCAAACTTCACCAGCCACAACCACAAGATCGTCCACAATGCATTTTTGATGAAATTAACCTATCTAATTTCAAAATTTCTCTCCATTGCATGTCGGCCCAGGTTGAATTTTTGTTGATGCGTAACGAAAAGTTCCCGTTTTTGAAAAAAATAATTATGGCTATTGTATCATCCAAAATTATTTTTTTATTTTGCACAAACAATATACAGTTTAGCCCGATTATAACATCATCGAATGTAACAACAACCTTAATATAATGTCAAATTTTTATTGGTCCTACGATTTTACTATACTAGATAATGTTAAAAAAAAAAAAAAAAAACATTTGTAATGACATAAAACCGGTTTTACATCAAATTTGAAGAAACTACGTGTTCAGTCCTAAGGTCAGAGTTCACTTCTTAGAATGACTGTGGGTGGTACTCTCCCCTACCTGACTTTGGTGGGGTGAGGTGGCTGTTTTGCCTGTTTGTAGAAGAGGGTTGCCATTTTGTATTTTATTTTGACTTGATTCTCAGTTCCCTGACTACTTAAGAGTCTGGATTTTTTTTATGCGCAAATGATTTGGGCACCTAATACTCTGTGCCAAATATCAACTCTCGACATGTACTCCTTCATACCTCTATGCAGGTAAGAATATCGGGTAGTACGATTTTATAAACAAGACATAGTCTTGTCAAAAATCTTAAAAGCAATTATTCTCGCATTTTTATATGTGATAATAAAGTGCTTAAATTTTGATAATAGATTCTATAAACTATGTGGGAAGTTTTTCTCATAAATATTGCATTTATAGAAAAATTATTGGGCTGCAATTTAAAAAAATTGTAGACCTATGAATTTTGATTGTCATTGCCTATCTGCTATCTGTCTTTCCTTCCTTAATCTCAAGAAAGGAGTTAGGTAGATGAAAGTGAAGATCAGATGTGAAAAGCTTAGTGGCAGGAGGCCCAGATTAACTGTATAGGAACTTCCAGTTTGGAACACAAGTCATGTTACTTTGATTTAAAATTTATATTGCTGACAGGAAAAGTGTGATGTACAGGGGCAAGACCATGACTAAATGCATTGAGAACATTGTGAAAAAAGTTGCAGTCCAGCATTGTGATGGTGTCACAATAAATCACTTGTTAGAATTAGTTTGGTTTATTGGTTACAGCAATGCAACACTAATGTTCTGCCTATAGGATGCATCCCAGGAAGGCTTTTATGGAAAATTGGACGCTATTTAGGTGTTACTAATGTGAAGAAAACTCCATGTGGCCAGCTTGTTTGCTATGCCCAAACCCTTGACTAACTACCATAGTTTGGTGGTTTTATGCACTCTGTTACTGGAGGGCACTTATTAGAATTAAGAAAGTATGATACCATTCAGAAATGAAGAAATCTGAGTCGTTAGATGTGAAAAATTAAATACTTATATACTTACTGTAGACTTTTTACGGGGTAACAGTTTTGATTTTATGCTATGTCATTGTTGCAGTAATTAAATGAATATATCTTTTTTTTAAATTAATTCTTTTTTTATAAGAATTATATTTAGTTTATTATTTTGTTAAATTTTTTCCAATAAATGGTGCTACATGTATATAGAAATTAACTGATTTACAGAAATTTAATAGATATTTTGGAGTGGGATGTATGACATTATCTAAGTTAGATGTAAATGTAACTGCCAAGTTTTGTAGCAATTGGTTGAACAGCCTAGGAGTGTATAGTGAACAAGCAAACATCTTCATTTATATATAAATTGATATATATAAATATATATATCAATATATATTTATATATATTGATTAATAATGATCAAACAAACAATTTTAGGTCACTTTAAATCTTTCTTCTATTTTTTTTAAATACTAATTAGAACCAGATGGTTAACAACTCAAAAATAAAATTCAATTCTTCTTTAAAAATGACCGACAATATGACATTAGAAGCACATTCTTTATATATACACTTGATGCTGACCCTTTCTTGCAGGATTCAACATTAATGACACACAGTACTTAAAGTTTTCAAAATATCACTCAAGTCACCATTCTGAACACCCATGATGAAAATTTGGAAATTCAAAAATATTTGCATAATTACATAAATCATATTGTCCCAAGGATTATAGGTTTTAAAGCTAGAATTCTCTACATCTGTCCATTCTCAGTTTGCACTGAAAAAATAAATCATATTCCTTCCTTTCCAATTTCTCTTTCATGCTTTAAGATTTATTATAATGAGCTTTTATTTATATATTTAAATATAAATTATTATAATCCCTATTTATTAAATATTTAATTGAAATTGCAGATCATCTCATCACTATCAGAAACTTTTTCAATAATCTTTCAAAGACTACAACATAATGTTTATATAATTTTGAAACAAATTATGCATTTTAATTCTGTTATCGATTCTTTAAAAAGTGTTAAAAAATCTGATTTTTATAATTTTTTTGTTTTCCTTTAATTCAAATATTTATAATATATATATTTTTTCTCAATATACTATTATTATTATTATTAATAGGTTAAGAACTCGGTGTGGAGAGGGTTGTTCAAGTGGTGGAACAGCTAGACAAGGAAATGGAAGTTTTGATAATGATGTTAGTTGTACAGGAAATACAGATAATCCCTTACGAGGTAAATATATTAATTTTTAATACTTTTTCTGTTGTTACAGTATGCAAGTTGTACAGTACATATGTATCTGTGTGTGAAAGATTTAGAAATAGCTAGTATACTTTACTTAAAATGTTCTACATGGTACGAATTCACAAATCATTCTAAGAAATAAAATAATTTATGTCTAATTGGTATTTCTCTAATTTTCCTGAATAAATAGGCTGTGAAATAAAATAATAATAAAATTTCATCATTTGGCAACCTTTTTATAATTCCACCCATGAAATTTAGAAGGTTAATCTTAATACAGTATTTCATTTTGACTATTTTATAATTACATCTACAATGAACTGCTAACAGAAGTGAAACCAGAAGACCATTTTTAATAATTGAGATGATACTTTCAAATCTGCATACTGGTATATCTAATGCTTTCAGTAGCCAATTTGGAGATAATACAGTAGAACTAGTATGGTGAAAAAAAAAAAAATAATATATTTATATATATTGATTAATAATGATCAAACAAACAATTTTAGGTCACTTTAAATCTTTCTTCTATTTTTTTTAAATACTAATTAGAACCAGATGGTTAACAACTCAAAAATAAAATTCAATTCTTCTTTAAAAATGACCGACAATATGACATTAGAAGCACATTCTTTATATATACACTTGATGCTGACCCTTTCTTGCAGGATTCAACATTAATGACACACAGTACTTAAAGTTTTCAAAATATCACTCAAGTCACCATTCTGAACACCCATGATGAAAATTTGGAAATTCAAAAATATTTGCATAATTACATAAATCATATTGTCCCAAGGATTATAGGTTTTAAAGCTAGAATTCTCTACATCTGTCCATTCTCAGTTTGCACTGAAAAAATAAAT
Source organism: Centruroides sculpturatus (assembly GCF_000671375.1). Lineage (NCBI taxonomy): Eukaryota > Metazoa > Arthropoda > Arachnida > Scorpiones > Buthidae > Centruroides > Centruroides sculpturatus. The sequence continues at coordinate 25,284 of NW_019384582.1, read as the reverse complement.
CATATTCCTTCCTTTCCAATTTCTCTTTCATGCTTTAAGATTTATTATAATGAGCTTTTATTTATATATTTAAATATAAATTATTATAATCCCTATTTATTAAATATTTAATTGAAATTGCAGATCATCTCATCACTATCAGAAACTTTTTCAATAATCTTTCAAAGACTACAACATAATGTTTATATAATTTTGAAACAAATTATGCATTTTAATTCTGTTATCGATTCTTTAAAAAGTGTTAAAAAATCTGATTTTTATAATTTTTTTGTTTTCCTTTAATTCAAATATTTATAATATATATATTTTTTCTCAATATACTATTATTATTATTATTAATAGGTTAAGAACTCGGTGTGGAGAGGGTTGTTCAAGTGGTGGAACAGCTAGACAAGGAAATGGAAGTTTTGATAATGATGTTAGTTGTACAGGAAATACAGATAATCCCTTACGAGGTAAATATATTAATTTTTAATACTTTTTCTGTTGTTACAGTATGCAAGTTGTACAGTACATATGTATCTGTGTGTGAAAGATTTAGAAATAGCTAGTATACTTTACTTAAAATGTTCTACATGGTACGAATTCACAAATCATTCTAAGAAATAAAATAATTTATGTCTAATTGGTATTTCTCTAATTTTCCTGAATGAATAGGCTGTGAAATAAAATAATAATAAAATTTCATCATTTGGCAACCTTTTTATAATTCCACCCATGAAATTTAGAAGGTTAATCTTAATACAGTATTTCATTTTGACTATTTTATAATTACATCTACAATGAACTGCTAACAGAAGTGAAACCAGAAGACCATTTTTAATAATTGAGATGATACTTTCAAATCTGCATACTGGTATATCTAATGCTTTCAGTAGCCAATTTGGAGATAATACAGTAGAGCGTCGATTTTCCGAATCAATTGGGGACTGGGGTTGTCCGGATAACTGATTTACGTACGAAAAAATTGTTTAACGTATTCGATGTCAAAATTTTTATCCGTTGTGTGTCGCTTCGCGTTGAATTTTCGTCGATGTTAAGCCTAACAAAGACTATTGTATTGTTAAAAATTATTTCTTTGTTTTGTACAAACAAAATAAATATATTGAAAAATATAAAAATAATAAAAAATTATACTTCAGATGTTAATTTAGTATCAAAAACGTAAAATATTTGAGTAGCCCAAGACATAGCCAAAGATTGAAGTGTCACAACATTGGCGAAAATTTAAATTTGCCGACTGGAATTCTTTCGGATGATTTACTTTCGGAAAATCAACGCTCTACTGTATATATATATAATCTCCAAATTATTACATATAATTCAAAGGAATAATATATATAAATATATTATTATTTTTTTTTCCACCATACTAGTTTAAACCCCACATCTCAAAATTGGCTACTGAAAGCATTAGATATACCAGTATGCAGATTTGAAAGTATTATTTCAATCAATTATATATATATATATAATATAATTGAGATAACATTAATATATTTTATGATTGAAAGATGAGTAGTTTTATTTTTAACAATATTTTAATTTAAATATAGGAGCTGTAATTTTTTAACTAAAGAAATATTTTCAATTTGTTTTCCCCACCTTTTTTTAATTAAACTCTTTCTGCTCTGTGGTCATGAAGAGGTCTTTTTTGGCAAGCCCATTATGGGTTCAGAAGCACACAATGGGGCAGAGATGGTGTGGGACGTAGCCCAACATATTCAGACAGATTATCCCCAAAAAGTTTGGTTTTTTGACCCATCCAGATTTAATCCCAAGTCCCTCAGATGGCTGCCATTTTAACTGCTCAGACATCCGGCCTGCTCAACATTTTTTATCAGTCATACAAATGAGTTAGAACAATTATATCTTTCTTTATCTGTACAATGCAGTAGTGTTCTTTAGAATAATTTTTATACTTGCAATTTTAAATCGGAATTAATCATTACACAGACATAATTAGTGCAATAGAAACCTATAATAGAGCATATAAATATAAAAAAGAAATTAAAATATACATAGTTATAAATTTTTTGTGGATTCAAGAATAGTCTCCAATATTGAAAAAATGATGTATAAGAAATATGGCTCATAAAGGAAGTTTTTCTAAATGCATTATTGGCATGTTATTTACATTAAAGCGAAATGATTGCCAGATTAAATCAGACTACTTCATCACTACTATTAATAATTAAATATTGAGTAACTTGTCACTAGAGTTAGGTGTTAAGTTAGATTCCATCTCTCATTAAATTTAATAATTATAATTAAATTAATATTTATTAAATAATTTAGAGAATTTACTCTGTATTTAATTATTAATAGTAGTGGTAATGTAGCCTGATTTAATCCAACAATTGTTTGACTTTAATATAAATATTGCAATATCTGATAATTACGTTATTTACATTATACATATATGTTAACCTCATGCCTAGCATTAAAAATTGACTTCATAGGAATTATTGTCATTTAATTTTATTTATTTCTGTAGTTAAATACATATATTATTAATAAATTTCAATAGAATTAAAATCTTTATATTTAGTTTTTGTATTTGGTAAGCATAAATGATCCAATCATTCTTTGTTCTGTAAAGTTAATAAAAATTTTAGCTCCTATATTTTAAATAAAATTTATTATTAATAAATTGGAATCATCATTCCAAAATAAAAAACAGTTATTACAGTTATTATTCAATTAGTAACGGGTATTCATTTCTTTAAAATATTTTATATTTTTAGTCTTATCTTAGTATTTTATGTTAATAGTAATTATAATAATTATTTTCAGAACGAGGTAGTCATTCAAGTGGTTCTCATTCAGGTAGCCATTCTGGTGATGGTAGCTGTGAAAATATGGGACGAAGTACAGCCGGAAGTCTAGGTAGAGGAAGTACCATAAATAGTGTTGGTCGCAACAGTGGATCATTTACTCGAACTAATTCTGGTACACTTCCTCACATTGCCATGACAACTGTCCCACCAGGAAAACCTACATCATCAACATTAATTAACATTGGTGTATTCCGTCCTTTTCCCAGTGAAAACATTGGTCTTACTAGTGCAACGTCAATTTTAACAAATAATATCATTGGGAGCCAAAATGGAAGTAAAGGTGCTATTGGTGGAACAGTAGATAATTTAAGTGATTTTTATCAACCTTTTAGCAGCTTTCAAATGGGAAATCTAGCAGATAATCGCAACAGCATTGTGAATCAAGAACCATACATGACCACAAGAGGTCTGAGTGCATCTGACATTAATTCTAATGAACATGTGAGCAACATTAATTCTAATGGTTGCAATCTTACTGAAGGACATTTGACTCTCCATAGCAGAGAACCTAGTGACAGACTGCTTAGCAGTTGTATAGCTACTTATAATCAAGTACGATTTAATGACAGGGACCATTGTTCAGTGTTTGGTGATCACAGTTTTAACACAGATGATAATGTATATAATAAACCTAATTGGAATAGTGATAAAGACGGATCAAGAAGTATATATAAAGTGAATAAAAATTTAAGTGCAATGCTCACTAATAACAAAGGACAAGGTGAGAATAATAGTGACAGTGCAATTTCCAAAGCATCGTGAAAATAACTGTAACATATTCATAGTTTCATACTGGTTCTTTTCATTTTTTGAAAGGCATCATCAATAAAGGAACAAGTATCAACATAAACTGATGTATTGTTTGTGCAGTGCACAGAAGTGAAGGGTGCTCCATTCCTACTAGCCTAGGAATTTTTCTTCCTACATGCAATTTGCCTTTGAAAATTTAAAATTATAAAATGCTAAAAACCATCCACCCATCAAAATTTATCCATTTCATACTCTACTCTAAATCAAATTCTTAGTTAATCCAGGGATCTTTAAAAAAAAAAACTGACATAATTCAACATTATAGTGCCACAATTAAAATGCAAATACACAGTAAGTTACATAGGTGTACAGTGGGCTTTTGCATGAAATATCTTGCCTTCTGATTCAGTTATTTAAAACCACGTAAATGATAAGAATTACTTAATGTGATAATTTCTGCAAGGAACATAAAAAGTGTACAGATAAACTTAAAATTTATAGATTAACTAGTCATGGGAATTAGATGGTGCCACATATCCTTAAATTTATATCTGTACATTTGGAAAATGAAAATTTGATGGTAGCACTCTTGGTTATATTTGCGGTACCACTGTTTCCAGAAGCAATATGCAAATAAAAAAGAAAATAATAAAATGTTTGACTGAGAATGTATAAAACTAGTATGCCTACTTTGTATAGTTAAAAATATAGTTTTTTCAAAAAAACAAAAAAATAACAAAGAAAACCAAAGCAATGCCAATTACAGTATATTCCAACTGCCTTTAATTGTGGAAATGTGCTTCAAGAATACCATAATTGTAGATATGTTGTCTCAAATTATGTGTTAAATTGGGAAAAATATTAATTGTTTGGCATTTTATGTTTCATTTTTTTATCTGTAACAGCCAATATCTAAATGTACAAATTTTTATCTTAGAAAAACATTTGTATGAGAGATTAAAATACAAATTAAATATTAATATATGATCTTTACTCATATTTTTATTCAGAAATATATATACACAATGTAATTGTTTCATTCAAGTGATTAATTCATATACTCTGTTAACTCCATCGTAAGAATCATTGTTACAGTCATTCCACTGTAGTGATTGAAAGTTTGAAGAACTAATAATTAATTTTACTGTGGATTTTTTAATACCACACTACCCTAAATTATTTTGTAAAAAAAATATTTACAATATTGTCTTTTTTTCATATTTATATATTTTAAAATTTTATGAATAAATTACTTTTTCTCTAATTTGCTAGTTTGAAAAGTTGAAAAAATTTCTAATATTTCCTTTTATGGTTACAAATTTTCTTGAAAGGGGCATAATGTTTTCTTTTATGAAACATTTAAATAATTCAAACTTTTAGTTGGGATAAAATAATCATATTATGGATTATTCTGATTGTGTATATAATTTATTTATTGTTATATAATCAGATCCAGCAGTTAATTTATGCAAACTCTAATTTGGTTCGAGTAAGTTGGCAGACAATTATAATCTATAAATCCATCCATAACTGCTATTATCCTTCAAAACTTATCGAAAATAGAAGAGATGGATGGATTTATACTAAGATCAATTAAATGTAAATCAGAACAGTAAAGCTTTTTTAACTGATCCTACCAAACATTCACTAACATTTAATAGGATTTCAGCTAAATATGACAAGAGATAATTAATTGTAATAATACATCTAAATCATTACTCGAAATATGCAGTCTTAAGAAGCCCATTTTTAGTAAATAATACCTTCTTCAATTAGGAGTGCATATTACTCAATAATAAGGATGTCAGCCTTGTGGTAAGAACTAACAAACAATTCATAAAAGAACTAGTCTCAAAAATTGTTGATAGTAATATCTCAAAAATTACAATGGTAGAGATAACAGAGACTTATCACACTGCTATAGTTTCTTTTTACATATTGTAGGCCTGTTCATAATGTAATCCTCAAAGTACTATACACTGTGGTGAAAATAAATCTGGAACAGGTATGTTTAAGATTGTAGAATATAATTGTCAGTTTCTGTACATATTTGTTTATACAACAGATCTAAATATTTTTATGTATGGCTGATGATCTTTTCTACCAAAATGCATACCAGTAATAAAGTTGCATTCTGACGATATAAGTGTTATTTTAATGTTACCAATAGCAGTGTGATAAGTCTGTTATCTCTACCATTGTAATTTTTGAGATATTACTTTCAAATTCATATTTATTTTTTCCATTTTGTTTTTAACTCTTCACTCTGAGAGCACTAAGAAAGCCTTTTTTTATACTCATTGTGGGCTTAGGCATGAATCACAATGAGGGCAGCAAGATGACGAATATCTGGATCAATTTACTGGTAAAAATTCCAAGCTAATTCAGATATTAACTGTGCCTTTATTGCCTTAGCCGTCAGTTTTCTGAATGTTTAATTGGAAGCCATTTTTTCTCAGACGAACTTGTGCTTAGCTTTCGAGGTTATTTTCATTCTGGTATGCATTTTTTTATCCAGGACCAAACAGGTTGAAATTAATCATAATAAAATGGATAAACTGCATAAAATTTAACGAAATAAATGGACGTCCGTCCACTCTAATTCCTGTATATGTTGTCAGTTAGTGAATTTTTAGTAGCCGTCAGGGTCACTACCATAACTCTTCATATAGAACACTAGATTATTGGATAAATTTTCATCCGTTATTATTAAATACAGAACGTCCTCAATATATGTGTCGTAGTTAATCGTATACGAAATGGTGTATTGATACATCGAATATCAATTTCTCGCTGAAATAATATATTATGTGACATTGCCGACCAACTAGAAACAATTTATGTGCAAGTGTCATAACAAGGTGACGGCCGGATGTTTGAGCGATTAAGACTTCAGTCTATCGCTCTGACATCGAATTCGGGGTGTCGAAGGAACCAGGGCGGTCTCTACCTGATGTGTCAAGTCCCGTTCCATACTGTCCGGCAGCCCACATTACGGATCTTAATCTTTCTAAATAACCGTTCTTTGCGCAAGAAGAACTTGAACTACTATTATTCTCTTTCAAATATATAGCATAATCTACATAGGCGATGACACACTTTGTTTCCTCTGCCGGTATATTTTCTTCGTTACACCGATTCTCCGTGTGTTCCTTTATACCGTTAGATGATACGTCGTACACCAGAAGGTCAGTTTAGCTTAGTTCGAAAGGATAATTACAAATATTGAAGCCCGGAAGAGCTGGAAATACAGATATCTGTATTTCCGTTGATTTTTCTGTTGAAAACTTCGGAGCTGGAGAAAAACTTTTCCATGTCATGCGTGCCTTCCTTGCCTATTACAACTTCATCCGTTTCTGTGTTGGTAGTGACTACCTCATCTGTGTCATTAATTACAGACGTGACAGTCAATACTAGTCTTTTCGCAAATTACCATCACTGGTCGGATTGTACAAAAGACGTTTTACCGTTTATCCGAGGATTTCTTCGAAATTCAAATGAAATGAAAAATTTCAAAATCGAGTTTGAATCATTTTGTCCATGAACACACCGAACTTGTGTATCAAATTGAATAATTTAATGGCATTCGTGAGTACATCATTCCAATTACTTAAGGCTACGGTATTTACATGACTTGTTTTTATACTTGTGCTGCACTATTCAGAGAGATGAATACAATCATAAAAATGGCGTTATTTATTATAGCAGTTTCATATGGTACTGCAACTCTTTTTACATGCTAATCAATGTCTCACTTTATTTCCGAGAGAAGTCTTTTATATGTAACTAGCTGTTTCCCGCGACTTCGCCCGCAAAGGCTTTGCAAGCAAACCCCATTTATATTCAGTATTTCAACAACCATAGTAATTGTTATATAACACCTACCGCTGAAGAGAATTGCCGAGAATCAAACGAACTGTTTCCAATTTGATCAATTTTCTCGAACGTTTACAATCGTTCTATAATCGAACCAATATCCAATAACAAATTCGAATTTAAAACGGTTCGAACATTTGGTTAAAAAATCGAAACATATGAAAATATTTATGACAATGTCTGAAATGTTATCAGTTTAAAGGAAAGTATAGGATCAATTTCAAAAGTCGTTCTTCAGGTTAAGTCAGGTAATGCTCTCCCTCTCCCCTCGCTGGGGAATTTCGAAAAATCCGTTCTTACTGTGCATTCCCATGACGTTCTCTAACTGTGTACCAAATTTCACTTCTTTAGTTTCAGCGGTTTGCTCTAAGCGATGATGAATCAGTGACTAAAGTTAGTCAGGACAAGTAATTTTATATATTTAGATTATGAATTATAGATTTATGGGTATTTTAATGAATTAAAGATTCGCTTATTACCCGTTGTATCTGCATCTCACAAGCTAAAGGTAAATAAAAAACGAATATTTTATTTGTGAAAATTGCATAATTTTGTTAGCGTGACGTATTTACGTTTTCTATTGTTACGTTGGCGATACGCGTTAATAATATAATATTGACGATTGTTGATATTTGATTGTCGAAGCGTTTCGATTCGAATATTTTTCATCATTATGAGTTATTTAAGTAAGTTAATTTATGCTTATTCAACGTAAAATCATATTAAGTCTTTATATAATGTCGTAATGAATAAAAAATACGAAATAAATAATAAATTTTACCGAAAATATTATACAGTAAATTGTAATAACCACCGCTGTAATATTTTCTCGGCTAAATAGAAAAGATTAGAAGAAAAAAATAAGTCAATGCCATTAATAACAATTAATTGTCAAGAATTAATTCTGAGTAATTTAATTCTGCTGTATTCAAACTAAAGTAACGCATACAAATAAAATAAAACAGAATCTCCTAGCCCAAATTTTTATAAGCCACACCAGCCACTAAGCAAATAAGAATTACGACCGAGTAAATGTGTTACGCACAGATAATACTTTCAAACTTAAGTATATTAAGTTATTTATTTATTACTTAATAACTGCGTTAACTGCAAAAACTAAACACACAAGAAATTGAGAGAAAATTAACGAAATATTTCTAAATGTTATTAATGATATTTAATTATGTTTGTGACATTTCGAACGTTTGTACAAATAATAATTCACCATGTTCTTTCTTATCCAACATGTAAAGTCAGATAACATCAGAAAATATAAGACATTTTAATACAAATTCATTTTACACTGTGTTTTAACGCGACTGGTAGATTTGTTATCATTTATTCAAACATTAAAAGAAATCATTATATTTTAATTGTGTCGAAAAAAAATAAATAATATTCATATAACGATTATTTCCAGATTGCGATTATTTATTTGATGGAAGTTACTCGCCGTTGGGTAATAACTTTTACTTTAATAATTATCAGGTAAGTTTACTTCAAAATTCTAATCTACGCATTACTTAGAATCGAGTAACTAAAATTCTGACAGAAACAGAAGTAAAATATTTTCTTACGTAAGCCAAATACAAAGCAACAATTAATATGTAAAGACACATTGAAAAATATCCCGGAATATTAAAAACTTCAATCTTTTTACAAACACTTTAAAGGAGGAGCTCTCATGCCAGTACAGTAGAACCTCGATTATCCGACTCAATTGGGAACTGGGGTTGGTCGGATAATTGAAAAGTCGGATAACCGAAAAGTATGAAAAAATCCATTATTAGTGTAATATATTATTATATCCCATGTAATTAGAATATTAGTATATTAGTATATCGCTATTAACCTATTTTGCGTTGAATTTTCATCGATGTTAAGCCTAACAAAAATTTTTTAAAATAATAATCGTCGCTATTGTATCGTTAAAAATTAGAAAATTAAGCTTCGTTTAAATACTGGCTCCCTTTCATGGTCGAATGAGTGTTGCCAGCTAAAACACGTAAAAATAATATTAAAGTAGCCA
>NW_019384582.1:9057-13583 GCF_000671375.1 Centruroides sculpturatus | reverse complement strand
CTCAATATATGCCAGCGCCTGGATTCTATCAATATGGGCCAGTGCAAGATGTGGATGGAACAATTCGATATTGTTCCATCCACATCTTGCACTTTTTATTATTTATTGACATTGCGAAATACATTTATAGCGTTAAATTTAGTTTTCATAATTAAACGAATGGAAACAATATACATTTTTCAAAGGCTATCAGATGTAATTATTTTTGTTAATTGAAATTATACATTATTTTCTGTTCATTTTTATTGTGATTTTGGTAGTATAAAAATATTTTTTGGTTTAATTGTTATTAGACAATAAATTGAAAATTAAATAGGCGTCACAAACAGAAATTTAGTTTTTATTTTTTACGTTTAAATATCTATAATGCAGACTTTTCATAATTAAGCCACGTTTCCAACGATAAGAGCGCATTTCCATTTAAGGATAAGATAATATCTGCAAATTTTCTCGTTTTCTTTCATCAAATAATCATAATGTTGTAAGACTCAGATAATTTATCTCGATTTTATATATGCATTTTTTTCCTCTTATTTGTATAATTCTAAATTAACAATATGAAACTGGTAATATTGCATTCTCTTGTTGTCTGAGAGTTTTAAAGAGTTCAATTTTTACAAAATATCTGTTACAGAGCTGAAGATTTGGGCTTACATTTGAAAGTAATTCGACGGAATACACACGAGTATTGTTTATTTAATTTGCGTTTGGCAGTGTTGCAAACCAAAACAAGCAATTGTTTGTTGTGACATCCTCACGAAGCCTGGCTGCAATTTTTAATTATATTTGAAATTAAATAAATTTTTAATACGCTTTCCACCTCAAATTACTAGTGATTGCTCCTGTATATAATAATTTTTTTTAACAATAATATCATCTATCTAACTGCATTAGGGAGGAAATCTTTGAATGGAAATAACGTGACTCGGTTTGCATCGAAAGTTCATATATAGTTATTTGGGTATGCTGCTCCTAAAGTATTTATTTGTCGGCTTTCTTATATATAACTCCGTTCTTGAAATCGAAAAAAGACAGACTCATAATCTGACAGACAAGAGTGAAAATTTATAAGTCGACAATTTTTTTCAACTTGCAGTCCAATTATCCAGCATAAAGCGAGCACATTATATATATTTGATCCTGATGCTTTACCTTCAAAATTCTCTGGCGCGTTTCTTTTTAAACATACCGAATATCTATTGTGTTCTTATATTTATAAATATCTAGTTTTTGCTATAAAATTACATTCTAAATATACGTTAAAATCTTGTTATATAATATTTGAATTAACCTAGTTTAATAATTACTCTGTTTTCTTTTATATTTTAGTTTCTGATTGTCCAACTCATGTCAAAGACACGAGTCAAACTAACTCTTCCCACTTGGATCAGGATAATGCAGGAAATTTCACCAAACATACTGATATTACTGAAATTATCGAACCAGAAATACCCTCGAATAGAAATCGAGAAAGAAAAATCGACGAAATTTCTGATATTTCCGATGACCAAGGATTTTCTTCTAACGTAAGCTTATAGATTATATTAATAGACTACTAAATAATTCTTACATCTCTTTAAACTTTATCACCGAAAAATAAATTAGAGTAATGTATTTATTTATTATTAAATAAATTTTATGCCAATTAATTAAAAAATATTTTGGTATTTGAATGTTGTTCCTAACAGAAATCAGAATCACTTTCTAGTTTCCATGTTTTTATTAAACATACAATACAATTTTTAATATATTAATTTGCAATAAAATTGCTGAATATGAATTTAACATTTTTTAAGTAAATTCGAAATTTATAAATATTTATTTTTCGTTATTTTACAGAATTTCTATGAGCGTAGGAATGAAGGTTTTGATTATTCTTCGGAACAATTCACGGAAACAGTGGACGACATCTACATTCACAGACCGTTAAAATGGAATTTTATTAATTTTAAAAGATCTTCTCTTGTAAATGAAATCATTTATGAAGAAGACGAGTTTGAATACGAAAATGCATCATCAGAAGAGGATGATTCCGTCCACACAGATAGCGAATTAAGAAACAGTGAACATTCCGATGATGTCGTCGACTCAATTAACGAAATTCAACAAATGAATGTTGAAAGTGATGTGTCATCAATATCTTCCACGAAAGATGACGTTGAGGAAGAAAACTTTGTTAATAATATGAATACAGCATCACTACAAGTCATTCAATCCACTAAAAGTGAAAAATTTGAGACAGGTGAGATTACTATTATTATTCGAAATACGCTATAGTCAAGTAAAATGCAGCATCAAAGAATTCAATACGCAATTAGTATACATTTAAGAAAATTATTTCGTGTGATCTCAATATTTATATTTTATATAATTTCAATACCTTAAAAATATTGTTGACCGAATTTTGTGTATTATATGTACAGTAACTACACAATGTGAATATGTAAATGTGTAAATTTGAAATAAGCATTTGTAGCGGTGTGACGTGAAAGAATAATTCGAATATTGTTTTATTGAAATTTCAATTGTCCAAAACAATATTATGTCGATGTTCGTGTCACTTATGCGGACAACAACAAAAGATGCAATTCACTGAATTAGCCTGTGGTTTTCGACAATGCCTATTTAATATTTAAAAAAATACAGTTTATTTTTAAATGAATATTTACTACGGATGGAGTTTCATGTAATTCTTATTCAGACACCTTAAAAAAACATAATGAAGGTTTCTTCTTTTCTGATAATCCTAAAGTCTTGACAGTCTTATTTGACTCGCACAAAGCAGAAAATGGCATTTTTATATTATTGCCAGAAGCATAATTAGGAATTATAATATAATAATGTTATTATAATTAAATTTAAGAAATAACAAAGTCTTAATTTTTTGTTTTAGTGTACGATGATAAACAGAAACAGAAGCAGGAGTTTCAAGACAACTGAATGCGAAAATATCAAAAATGAAAATGATACATCTTTATCGACACAAAAACGATCGAAGAATACGAAAGAAAAGTGAGGAAATATTTTTAAAATTTTATTAGTTTAGACGAATATAACTATTTTCTCATTTGCTAAATATATACTTTTAATTTTATTTCGACTTTTTTCTTATGTATGAAATTGTTAAATACTTAAATGTTTGCAGTTTTAAAATAATTTATATATTCAGATTGTAAAAATGTAAATACTAAATGGAAATTACTAAAGTCACTTAATTTTCTTAGAAATGACAATTTCTGTCTTTTAATACCAAATTTTATACTCGTTTACGTGATTAAATATTCAATTATATGAAATTTTTTTTCTAATCGAAATAATTGTTAAATTTTATATTTGAAATTTTTTTAATTAATCTTTATACTGTTTGCAAAAAACTACAAACTGCGTGGACATTTTTGGCATTTTCTTCGCAAGTTTTCGTCTGTGGTGTGTCCATGTTTGAAAACAAAAAAGTAGAGTGGTCGATATTTAAGAAGGTATGTAAAGTATTGTGTGAATTTTAATTCTTCACGTCTCGTTGATAAAGGTTGATCGATTTAGCACGTTTATTTCAATCACTTCTTAAACAGGTAAAGGTTAAAAAAATGCCGCTCAATTTAAATTCACACAACCTCATTCTACCAGTGAACAATTCCAACAGAGTCTAATGCTGCGACGCCTTGTCATAAACACTGACCTAAAGGTTAATTCTTTTACAAAATATTGTTAGAGTTTTAGAGTAAAAAATGAAAGCAAAATTACACTTAGAGAAATGCTTCAGCTTTCTACAGCTATCAGTCATACTCACACTAATGCCATTTAGATTACGCAAAAAAGGGTGTTAATATTCGTTTCATTAACCATTTACTTTTTATGTTTTGTATCTATTTGCCCTAGCAATTAGCGGTATCTTTCGGAATTCGACGCAATCGGCAGGCCGATGTTTATCTGTATTTTAAAACGTCGATTAATGCCGCGTAACTCGATGCAAAAACAGCTTTACTTTGAATAATTAAGTGCAATTTACGATAGCTATGGCGATATAACACTCCTGTTACGCCCACAGTATAGTTTAGTTAATTTAGTAACTAACAAAAGTTGTCAAAGCAGAAATTTCCAGTAGTTATTGTTCTTAAATAGGCATTACTGTATTAATAATAGAAAATTTTTTATTAAAATTACAACTAATACCATAGTACGATTATTGCTAAGCTGTAAGAGTTTTCTACTGTATAACTTATGCACCCGATTATCTGCCTGTGTTAGGGTTTTCTTTTATTTAGAATAGTAATAATACCTACGTTCGAAAAATTATAATATCGTGGATTGTGCTACATAAAAGTTAAATACACAGCATCCATAGCTGCGCTCGGAATTCTTCGGGATGTATAGTGGTATGCAGACATCAAAATCAAGTGACGTCTGCATACCACTATACATATAATAAGTATATGAATGTGACTGTGTGTCTATAACTAAGCACGTAAACTAGTTTTCTAAAGTAATTCAAAATGTTTACATTATATTTTGATATAACACAAATAGTG
>NW_019384582.1:5188-8376 GCF_000671375.1 Centruroides sculpturatus | reverse complement strand
TTTTCAACGATGCAGGAGCGAGCCGCAGCGCAGTCAACTCAAAGAAAATTACATTGATTACCAAAAAATATACAAACAAGAAATTAAGAGAGCCAAACTCTCCTCTTGGAGGAACTACTGCACCAAGGCCTCCATCAATCCATGGGGCTATATCTCAAAGCTGTGCACTGGCAAATTGAAAAGAAGTCACCTCCTCGAAACCACTACTAATGAAAATATACAAGACGCCCTCAAACACCAAATGGACACCTTTTGCCTTGACGATAACCCTGCTGACGACGAATCATGGCACCATTATATCAGGAACAACAAATACAACAACATAAACAATCCAAACATCCCTCTTTTTGCCCACCATGAGGTTGACAAGATATTCAAAGAACTTCCTACAACCAAAGCTCCTGGTATTGACGGCATTCCTGCGAAGCTTGCCAAAAGGATATGGGAACTGTGTCCTAACCATCTGCTGCACATTTACAACACCTGTTTGCAGCATGGCATTTTCCCGGAGGCCTGGAAGGTTGCTAAACTGGTTCCAATTCCTAAACCCGGCTCGTCCACCTGCAGACCGATTTCACTCCTTCCCATCCTCGGTAAAGTCTTGGAGAAGCTAATTACCACCAGGTTAACATGGCATGTAGAGACTACCCAACATCTTCAAGCTTCGCAATATGGCTTTAGACACCAGAAATCCTCCAGTGACGCAATTAACGCTGTCACCGACAACGTCCACCGCCTTCTTACTCAGTATAAATACGTCCTTGGCATAAGCCTCGATATCGAAAAGGCCTTTGACAGCGTTTGGTGGCCTCTGATCCTCAAGAGACTCAGTGACACTGCCTGCCCCACCAACCTTTTTAATCTAATTCGTAACTACCTTAAAGACAGGAAAGCTGTGCTCCAAATTGGCAACCTATCACACTATAAGAATGTCGTCCGGTGATGCCCACAGGGTTCCGTCTGCGGCCCCCTCTTATGGAACATTGCATTCAACAATTTCCTTAATTCCAATTTCGGCCAGGACTCCTTAACTGCTTATGCAGATGACGTTATGGTTCTTGTTGGTGGTACATCCCGGGCTGACCTGGAAAATAAAGCCAGTAACATTCTCCAGAAAATACATCGCTGGGGTATCCTCCACAAACTGCATTTCAACCCCCAGAAGACCAGGGGAATCGTTTTCAACAGTCCTCGTAAACCCAACTTATATAAAAGAGTTCCTACCATTAAAATTAATGGACATTCCATTAAAATACAGAAGACTTTGAAGTACCTGGGCGTCGTTCTTGACTTCCACCTTTCTTGGGAGCAGCATATAAAATACATCTGCGACCGTGTTGGCCTCATCTTCCACTCCTTTGCTAGAGTGGCCAAAAACAACTGGGGCCTTAACTCCGAAGCCATGAGTGTAATATATGACACTATCTTTGTTCCCATCGTGACCTATGGCTGTGGCACTTGGGGCAATGCCGCCGTGAAATCCCATCCACGTCGGAAGCTGATCTCTGCCCAGAGGACAGCATTACTACGCATCGCTAAAGCTTACCGTACTGCTCCCAACTCCAGCCTACAAGTGATTTGTAAAAAGCCACCAATAGACCAGATAATAAAACTTTACAGCGAAGTCTGGAACATCAAATGGGGCAATAACATCACCACCAGCTCTACTACTATTCAGGCAGACATGCTCGAATGCCCGATCAACTACAGCAACTCACCTTATCCTAATGAACCTCCCAATTTCATCCATAACTTTCACTCTCCTCCTTCCATTGACATCTACACTGACGGATCAAAAATCGACAACCAGGTGGGCTGCAGCTTTGTTGTTTTCCAGAATGGAACGGAGATCTTTAACCAAAGGAACCGGTTACACGGCAGCTGCTCTGTTTTCCAATCTGAGCTGCTTGCCATCAAGACAGCCATCGATTGGTGCTCCGTGAACTTCCACAACACCAACATTGCACTACACTCTGACAGCAACTCCGCCATCTCCCTCATAAGTCACAGAAACCTTCACCCTATTGCATATGTCATCCACGAAGCTGTCAAAAACTGTAGCAACTCCTTCAGCATCAACTGGGTCCATGCCCACCAGGGCATCATCGGTAATGAACGTGCTGACGCCCTGGCTAAATCTGCTGCCACAGATCAAACTCTCCCTATTATCTACAATAAGCTCAGCCTGACCGCTATCAAAAAGCTCCTTTGGAACGATCTACTCATCACCTGGCAAAATAATTGGGACAACAACCAAAACATCACTTACCAGTTCTTCCCGGACATCTCTGCAATCTTCAACTATAAATGGATCACCCCTAACTTCAAGCTCACCCAGTTTCTGACTAACCACGGCCGCTTTCACTCCTACATCAGCCGATTTGTGGATCCACGCAACAGTGGCCTTTGCACAACATGCAACACTCAGGACGGCAGCCTCCACTACATTCTTCACTGTGCAATGCTGGACTTTGAGAGGACACAACTACAATTACTCATCAGCAGTCGGCCTGGCCATTGGCCACAAAATAATCATGAGTTCCTTAACGACTTGATCAACAACAAGGACACTTACAACCAATTTATAACCCTAATCGACCAGTATAACATCAAGACTAATGTACCCACTGGCACATCAACTCTCAACTAGCTGTCTGCATCGTCTCCGCTGCTGTATATCAACATTTAAATACTGTATAATTCCTTTTATAATGTACTCTACATCTAACCTTTTCTTTGTTTTCCCAATGTTTATCCACATATTATGTTAACTTAATTATATGCGCGTATATATTTTAAAACTTACTGTTTTATCCTTCTACTCTGCTACTACTTTCATCTTTACTTTATTCTGCATGTGTTCTTAATTATATACACATATTGATCACCTGTAATTTGTTTTGTAAAATATCTACCTCGTATTATGTATTGTATATTTAATCTGTGCTTGTCTTTCGTTGTATATTCACTTACAGCGTTATCAACACAATATGCATGTATTTACTGTACATTATTGTAGGTCCTACGTATTAATGTTATACTCTGCTACCATGTTATCTTTTATTTTATTTTGTAAGTGTATAATTATATACATATATTGCTCTCCTGTAACTTGTATCTATGTACCCTATCTCCAGCTATGCCTAGCGGTGCTGGTTATGCACGCATATGTGCTTTAATAAAATAAC
>NW_019384582.1:0-505 GCF_000671375.1 Centruroides sculpturatus | reverse complement strand
GTGCATCATTTAGCACATAGATCACAAGAACAAATTATTTCTGCGTTAGGAGATGAAGTCCTTGACAAAATTAAAGACGATATAAAAGCAGCCACATACTATAGTATCCAAATGGATTGTACTCCTGATATTTCCCATAAGGAACAAACTTCAATTATTATTAGGTATGTAAATTTTGAAGAGAAAAGATTAATTATAAATGAGTCATTTATAAAATAAAAAGTTCTTGATTGGCTAGTAATTACAGCGTCTGTAGATCTGATAATTCCTAGAAAATTGAGGTGTTTAGACCGGATATATATTGAAATAAAAGAAACAGAATAGTAGCGATTCAATCTCGTGTTTCTGTAGATGTGGAATGTCATTACTAAACAAAAAATAAAAAAGGTTTTTCAATAAATTTTAATTTCAAATAAATTACTCTACAAATGCAACATTTTATTTTTTAAAATGCTTACAACAATCCTATAAATGTAATGTAAAAAAGTCAGTTTTTCAATTGAAT
>NW_019384581.1:744694-754533 GCF_000671375.1 Centruroides sculpturatus | reverse complement strand
ATAAACAGATACACATGCTTACTCACATTTACACTTTGTTTCTATATAATTTATTAAGTCTTGAGTTTGTCTTCATAGTGTCTCTTCTTTGGATAATCTAGACTTTTCTATGTGGTATCTCGGGCTAATCTAACTCTATGGGCATGTGTAGTACATTTTTATCCATTTTAGTTGTCTTGTATGCATACAATTACTCATTTCTGTATATTACTCTTTTATTGTATATTTATATTTTTGTTTTATTTATTTTGTCTTATTAATTGTTTCTTAATATTTTCATTTTGTTACTATTCGTAATTTGTCTGTTCCTCTTGCTCCTATTGTGTGAATTAATATTAGTTATATTATGCTTTTATGAATTCCTATCCTGACTCAGTCTTTAAGTATTTGTCACACAATATTGTGTCATTCAGTTATTCTTGTACTTTGTATACTCTGCTGTAGCTTGGAGCACAAGTCCTGCAACACATCATGTGATCATGTAGTCGTAGATTTTGAACCCATTTTTAAAGTAATGCCAATTCCAAACATAATAAATTTTGAAGAATATTTCATAAATAATTCAAAACTTTTGTTAGAATTAAAATATCAGTATTAATTTAATGCTTTTGAGAAACATAAGTAGTCAATAAAATGTGAAATCAATAGGTTCAATCCACTCTAGCTCTCTTGGACATCCAATTTCCACTATATAATGACTACCTGTAGAATATGATGATCATTTAAAATTGAGAGTTTGTGTTATACTTCTGAAGAGTTTCTTCGTTAGTTTTAATGTATGTTGCTTGAAGAGAAAGGGCTTACACATGCAAAGATTATCGCTCTGCATAATGAAGGAATATTCTGTTGTTAAATTACTGTGAAATGTGGCTGTCATTACTCAACAGTTAGCAGTTGCAAACTGATAATCATTTCAATATGACTAACAGTTCAAAGATCAGAACAAAAAGGGAAGACTAAGGAAGAGAGAGTATAATGCAAAATGGCCATAGTCTTATTTGATTGAGCTTGAAAGACTGCTTTGAAAGTTGTGAGAAATTGAGATGTAAGTGTCAGCTATGCAGTTAAGTTACTGTTTCTATGGAGACAGTAAATTTCAGACTGAAAGAAAATGGATTATGAGTTCAGAAGACTTTTGCACCAAGCTGTAGCTGTCTAATTTCTGATGTTGCTTTTGTATAAAATTCATAAAAATTTTGGAAATTTCTATTTAATATGAAATGATAAAAGAGTTATATTTAATTTATAAATATTGTTCTTTTCACTTTTTTTTTATCTAATTAATATAATTTATCTTACATCAAAACTTAATATAATTAATTATGAATTTAAATTTCCTTTTTTAGAATACTGGTATCTTCATTGATTCACAAACTGGAATGAAATATTTATATTGTTCTGACACACAGTCATATAAATTCATTTCGGAGGAGTCAAAACCAGAAGAATTACATTCAGATAAAAAGAATAAAAAAACTTCTAAAAAACGAAGACAAACTAAGGTATGTTTCTTCATTAAAATAATGAATTAATTATAATATATTTATTTGAGTTTATTGTCACTGAAAGTAGACATTTATTTATAACTCTGGATAATTGTGATACTAGAAACAATGTTTTAAAACATTGGCCAATCTGGTAGCTAAATGTGAGTATGAATTGAAACGAACATTATAAATGTATTAACAATCATTTTATTTGTTAATTTTTTGAGCATGAGATATATACTGAAAATTTTTATGCAGTCTAAAATGTATATTTTATATGCTTAAACAAAATTATTTATTTCTGAATTAATTTTCATTGAATAATAATTATAATTATTACAATTAATAGGTAATTATTTCAATTTTTGAAAAAATAAAACAAAATTTATTAATAACTACTTTTCAAAGCTAACATTTTCTCATATTATTGTTAATATATGATAAGAAATATTTTTATTAAAGGTTCAGAAATTATCAAAGAATATAAAGTTAGAAAAAGTGAATAATAATGATATAGAAGAGTTTGACAGTGATTCAAATAATGAAAATAATGCAATAAAAAGTCCATCTGAGGATGGTGAAATTTTGGATTCTTCATCTTGTGAAAATAACAGCTCAGATACTGAAGAACTAATAGAAGATGAAGGTATGAAATAATCATTACTGTGCAATCATGTAATCATTATTACTGTGAAACAAAATATGGGAAAAGCAGTTTTTTCATAATATTTTTTTTCCTTAAAAATGATTACCATACCATATTACATTTGCACCTTAAAAATTAAATATCATATTAGCTATAGTTGTAGCATATTATTCATTTTCATATTCTTCACTTCTTAGTAATTTGTTTTCTATTGAAATTATGGAAGATGGCACTTGCAAAATATGTTGCTGATCTCTTGGCTAGAAAGTTGCAGTTACTGCCATATAACAAAAACAAAAAGGCTCTTATTGTAACACAGTAATCTTTAAATCAATCAGTTCGAAATACATATGATTATAAATCACTTTAAGAAAAAACCAAAAATAAGGTCATATAAAAATCTGATCCTTCTATTTGATTTGTTTGCTTTTAAGTATTAAATGATTAGTTATAACATTTGTTTTTCTATTTTTTATGGAATAAACCCTCAATAAATAATAGCTAAATTTGCCTCAAAATTTTTAAATGAGCATGACAATGATACAATGTGGTCATTCTTAAAACATTAAGAACTTTTGGATTCATCTTTAATATGTATGATGTTATAAATATAGCACAAAAAATAACAAAATAAAGATATGAATATGACTGATTTAGTATTTATTTTATTAATTTTTTTAATCAGGATTCAAACTTTACAGAAGAAAACTTTCTGAATGTACTCTCCAAAAATATGCAGTTACTGATTATGAAATTTACTAAAATTTTTAAAATCAAATATATACCAAGAAAAACTTTGTACTATGCTATATATTTACGCAGGTCTGCAAAAAAATTTTTTTCCAGCTGCATGGAATATTTTTGCTGAATTATATGTTTTAAAGATCGCAGATTCTAAAAATAACTTTTGTTACTTCCCATCACGTAAAGATATTTTGCAAAATAAAAACAAATTTTTGATAAAAACTCATATTTATTACATTGAACTAAATATATTATATTTTCTTACAACTAATCAACAAATTGTTTCTGATATACACAATTTTAGGTCTACTCTTTTTCCTATGAAACCTTTTCTTCTTTTTGATACTTCTCCAAACTCGTTTCCGATTTCCTTCTTTGGTTTCTTGATTGAGCATCCAACAGTAGTCAGCTAATATATTGACATCTGTTTTCCTTTGTAATGTCTCTCGATATCGCAGACATCCTGGTGAAATATTTCGCCCTGTTCTTCATTGTAGGTTCCCAAGTTTTCAGGAAAATAGTCAATATGGGAGTGTAAGAAATGAAATTTTAAACTTATCTTGCATCCTTGAGCTTCATACACTGCTGCCAGCATGTGTTGTACAATGATTTTGTAGTCAGGGTTCTTAATATTCCCCAAAAACTTATGCACTACATTTTTGAAAGAGTCCCATGCTTCTTTTTTCTTTTCTCCCATTGTTTCCAAAAATCTGCTTTGTCTTGATCTCTAAGTTTCAATTTGAAATACACAAATTATACTTTCTTCACAAACTCACTTATGTTTCTTTGTTGACTTTTCACTGTATATTCACCACAAACATAACAGAAGCTGTTGGGAGAAATTACACAACCTTTATGAGCCATATTCCAGAAATAAAAATACAAGCACAGTAGTGTTTGATTGCTAGATATAAACTGAGTGTGGCATTAAATGGCCAGCGAGATACTGAACTTATTTAGCTTGTGAAACATGATCTAATCCAACAGCAGGTTGTTTATATTTATTCCTAGTACCCCAGATAACATGTTGAAACATGTTCAACCTCACCAATAATATTACTCACTATCAACTTTTAACCGGTTTCTATACGATCATGTGACCTTCCTCCTAATGCTAAAACTACTTAACCCACCTCCCTCTACCACTACTCTCTTCAATCATTAACATTTTTATTTATTTATTATCAAGTTCAGCTATAATTGATAGAATTAATGTGAGAAGTCTTTGTTTTAAGGCCATTTTTTAAGCCGGTTTCAAAAATACCAGAAAAAAAAGAATACTAAATTTTAAGTTAACTAGGAATTTTACGCTAAATACAAACAAAAACTTGAGTGTAACAAAGAAAATTGACGAAATGGAATTTTTTTGGTATTTTTTTCGTTTTTACCAAGTTGAAATCTGTAAGAAAATTTATAAAAATCCTATGCAGTTTTTTACTTGCAGACCTGTGTTATTAATCCATGATATTCTGCTTATGTACTCAATACTTAGGGTGGCCAAAATTAGGCTGAAAATGTTTTATATTAAATATTTTAAGTTATCTGAATTTAGAAACTTAGAAGACATTAGAATTTTACATTGTAATTTTTCAAAAAAAAATTTTTTTTTCAAAAATAATCTGTACTAAATTATGAATGTTTAATATATAATGTAAAGGCATGTAGTCAGATCATGCAAGGTAGGCAATGTGTGCTGCAAAATACTGGTAAAAGTATTTCTTTTTATTGAGTGTTCACAGCAGAAATTGAATTTAACTCAATTTCTACATGTATTTTATACCCAATGTCTATTGCAAGGCCAAAAATGTTAGCTTTTCATGACACCTGCAAATGACAATAGTAATCCTATTGTCAATTTAGGGGACACTAAAAGAGATGAAGGTAGTGTCCTGTAGGCACTACCTTCATCTCCTGTAAAGTTATCTTGTTTATTATACAGTAATTTGTAGTTTTCTAAAAATAAATCAGTTTTTCTGTCTGACAGTATAATAAATTTAAAAGTATCAAGAATAAAGTAAGAATTATACTTTT
The DNA here is from genome assembly GCF_000671375.1 of Centruroides sculpturatus. Classification (NCBI taxonomy): domain Eukaryota; kingdom Metazoa; phylum Arthropoda; class Arachnida; order Scorpiones; family Buthidae; genus Centruroides; species Centruroides sculpturatus. The sequence continues at coordinate 749,625 of NW_019384581.1, read as the reverse complement.
AGGGAGAAAAAACTACATTAATACCAATGAGATTCGAAACATCAACCTCCCAGTTACGAAACCAGAGTGCCCCTACCAAGCCACTGGCCACTTATACACACAATAGAAATTCTAAAGGTTTTAAGTGATTTATAATTTTCAAACTCAGTTTTCTTCTTTAATTTTGAGTATTGCACCTTACTAGTTGGCATGTGTCAGTTGTTGAAGATGCACTATAACCTCACCAAGTTTGATCAAAATTGGTGATACCAACATGCCATTTCCAACATAAAAATAATTGCAAAGACAATAAAAATGTATGTTTTTGATGATAAATTTTACATTATTACAAGTTTTAGATTTTGTACTGAAAATAGCTCATTTTGTTAAAAAAGTGGTACTGACATATAGGATTTCATAAAATGTACTGAATTCAGTACACTAACACTGAAGTAATAACACTGCTTACAAAATTGATTTCATACTGTACCAACACTGTAGTCCACAGTGTGCAACACCATGTGTATAGTGCAGGGTGAGGTGTGAGTCCGTGAATGTTTTTATTTGATGGCAGTCATGTTTGTGTGGGATTGACTTCAAGTGATGAGTTTGCTATTTTATAGACATTGGTATTGTGCATATGCTACCATCCTACCATTATTTTTTCCTGTTATCAAAATCAAAAATTTTTTTCATGCTTACTTCCTAATTTCATTGCTTCTCACTAATATAATGTGAAATATGATGATAAAAACAGTCTTTATGTTTTTATAGTTTTCAAAAAAAGAATTTACACCAAAGAATACATAAAGAATTTCAATTTGAATCATTTGTGATCAATATTCAAATAATGTTGCCTGAGGAAGACAGTACAGTGGAACCTCAGTATACGACCTTAATCCGTTCCTGGTGTTTGGACTTATACGGAATAGGACGTATACCAAACCAACCTTTTCCATAAGAAGTAATGTAAAAATGATTAATCCGTTCTCATGTAAAAAAAAAAAAAAAATGGCTGGCTTTAAACACCTCGCTTTCCTGTCTAGTTCCTGCTTGATTTTTCATGAGATCAGCATGTATCTTTTTAGCTTTCTCGCAAATAATTGCTTCTGATATGCTGTCGCCAGCACATTGTTTTTCAGTTATCCAAAGCAAAAGCAATTTCTCAACATGACCTAATGTCTTCGATCTCTGTTTAGAAATTGATTTAACCCCTTTGGCAACGTTAATAGATTTAATAATGTCTTTATTTTTCACAATTGTCGATATCGTCGTTCTCGGAATACGGTATGCAGCAGTTAAATCTCGAACACGCATGCCACCTTCATATTTCTCAACAATCTCTTTTTTCAGTTCCATTGTGATTTTAGTCATTTTTTTTTTATTTTTCTGTTGCCTTTTTGCAATTCATGATTAATAAAAATAATAACATTTTACTTACAAATTAAAATCAAAAGAATTTTAACAAAGTTATAAACTGTGTCATCGCGAACGTCTAGTGAGATCTAATACACCGATAGTGCTACTTGTTCATAGATGGCGCGTATAATTGAATTAAGTCGTATACCGAGCAAAATTTGTTTCGTCCAAACAGGACGTATTCCGAATTGGACGTATTCTAAAGCAGACATATACAAAGGTACCACTGTAATACATTTTCAAAAGTACTTGTGTGAATTTTATTTAATGATGCATGGTTTTGATCTTGTCACTGGTGTATCAGCTTGATGTATACTTAACTTCCAGTAATGCATAAAATAGTGGAAACTGAGCAGAAGTTTTGATATGCTTATAAAAACCTGGATTTAAACAGTGTAATGGTTGCTGAATTAAGAAAGAAATTAAAAGAATTAGGAGCCAATACGTGTTGTCAGTGGGGGTCAGTTGGGTCTGTAGACCCCTCCTTCCATCACGTAGGATTATAATACATCACAAATCTTGACTCACTTGTCAGATTGATATTTATACCATTTAGCAATAAAAAAGTACAATATTTTTAAGCTTAAATTTTGTTTTTATTGTATAAAATGTTGATTAATAAATCTATGAATGGTGACCCAGGCAATCTATATGTATATATAATAATAAAATTTTGTACAGTATTATATAATGTGTAAGATAGCTTGAAAATATTGCATTAATATATATTTGATGAAAATTAAATTTTTAATAAATTTTTAAAAATTTCAACTGCATCCCCTAGAGGACTCAATGTGTGTTGTGACAACCCACCCAGTCCTGAGTTTCTTGAAGGTGAGATATTTTCAATGGAAGAACTGGATAGCAATAATGCAGAGAGGAGTTGTAAATATATTGACGAAGTTTATATTGTACTGTGTATTGATATTGATGAAGTTGTAGATATATTCATGACATTGCATCTGAGGAGGATGTAATTAGTTATGTTATAGGCAATCAAAGGTTTTCTTGAAGATGTGAAATGTTATTTTGTAATATACATAACATGTTGTTTCTTTTTCCAGCAGACCTCCTCTGGTAACTGTCTGATAATACACCTGGCAAGACAACAAGAACAAAGGCAGAACTTTTAGAACAGCTTAACAAGCTTAAAGTATTACACTGATGCTTTTACAGTTTTTAGCTTTCAGCTTATTTTTGATCTCACTCTTGTTGTCCTATGCCTGAATGCAGACAATGCAAGAAAGGCAATAAAAATTCATTATAGAAAATGCTTGATATTAAGATTGAGGTTTTAATAGGCTACAAAGAGTAGTTAATGGCCAAAAAAATATACAAAATACTGTCAGTAGTGTGTATGTTTAATTAATTTAAGTAGAATTTTGACAAGAACTTTTGCACTTTTTGACTATATACATAGTAAATACATAACCTAACTGTGAAAAGTAAGTGTAAATCATGTAGTTTTTATCAAATAAAAGTCATTCTACTTAACACTTCATAACACTTAGTAACACTTCATAAAATGCTTTTTAATTTGAAACCATCTTATAAACTTCTCCATACTAGTAACTTTGTAATCATTTTCAATGAAATGCCTGATACAAATTCGAGTATATTGATTGATTCTCTTTTAAGTTTTTATGTTTACTTAAACTTTTTTTTCTTATTGGGCCATTTGGAAATTTGTGAATTTTAAACCTGGACATTTTTTATTATTGACATTGCACTGAGGTGCACAACAATTAAACCAGCATTTCTATAATATCCAAATAAGTAAAAAAGCAATTTTGAACAACATAAACACAGTACGACAGATGAAACAGGAAGCTATGCATCCATAAGCCCGTTACTACCTCCATGTATTGGCTTTGAAAAGTGCACTCCCTATTAATGTGAAATTAAAGTTATTCTAACACTGAAAGATATTGTAATGTATTATAGTTTTGTTTCGTTTTAATGAATCTAACAATATATAATCAATAAATTCCTATTTATTGATTAAAAAATTCTTGGATTTGGTTATATTATCTTATTAAAATAAAATCTTGCTGATTAATTTTAAAATAAAAATATAGATATATTATTTATAAAAAAAATAAAAGAATTGTAAATTGGTAAATTGTTTGAATAAGAGTAATGCTAAAAAATTTTTTCAGATGCTTCCAAACAGTGGCCTCCTTGTATTCGAGTAATAGTTCTAGAATCAGAAAAATTACAAATAGGAAGTTTATTGCTAATTACTTACACTGGTTCAACAATTGGTCGTGATCAAAATAAAGATTTATTTATACCAGATCTCAGCGTAAGCAAAGTAAGTCTTATCTTTTAAATATATTAAATTGTAACATTTAAAAATTTTCTTGTATTTTTATAATAGTGATTTATGAAATCAATTTTTTTTACTTTTCTGGCTGTTATGTATACATAACAAAGGAAAGTATTGGAATCGTATCAAATTTGACCCTGGAATTTGGGATCCATCCTTTGTTGATGGATTGGAAAAACTCAGTTGAGATTCCTTACATTGATTTTTTTCATCTTAATTCTTTAGTTCCTGGACCTGTTTTGAGATCAGAATTTGGTAGACTACAGTTGACTACAGGTTTAGCTATAGCTAGTTTTTTGTTATTGGCTTAAGATTTAAAATCACCTAAATCTGATCTTACAAGGTTGCCTTATAACAAATTAAAATTAATAAGCAGTTATATCATATAAAAGAGATTCTTGTCTTGAAAAATTGCTGAAAATAATATCTCAAATAGATGACAGAGATTTATCATACTGTTACTGGTAACATTAACATGACATTTCTACCATCAGAATGCAACTTTATTACTAGTATGCATTTCAGTACACAAGACCTTTGTCAACCATAATAAAGTTGCATTCTGATGGTAGAAGTGTTGTTATTTTAATGTTACCAGTAGCAGTGTGATAAGTCTGTCATCTCTACTATTGTATTTGAGATATTATTTTCAGCAATAAGCACTAATTCTTTGGTCATAACTTGGTCTTCTTTAGTTGAGTACTTATTGACTGATTTGGGATTTTCATCTGCTTATTATGCTCAGTTTTATGATAATTTTTTAGCTGAATTTCTTCAATTTTTGAGAAATAGTTACAGGAAATCCTCATTAATTGAAACACAGATTTGAAATCTCATTAGTTCATAACTGTACTATTTGTCCCAGCCAGGAATATAGACATTTAAATGCTAAGGAATTCAGTTATCTTGAAATACAGCTACTTCAAAAATAAATTTATTGACCTTGAGGTACAAAACCCTAATCCCCTTCAAAGTAGTCTCCTTGGTAATGTATACACTTCTCCCAGCGTTCCTGCCATTGCTGGAAACACTGCTGGAACGCATCTTTTGGAATGGTTATCAGCCGGTCCGTCGCATTTCGCATGATGTCTTCTCTCGACTAAATTTGGGTTCCTTTTAGCGGCATTTTCAGCTTGAGAAATAGCCAAAGGTCACACGGAGCCATGTGGAGAGAGTACGGAGCGTGACGAACCACAGGAGTATT